>NC_035436.2:143196458-143496458 GCF_002127325.2 Helianthus annuus
CATTTCTTTTCTTTTGATTTCTAGAAGCATGTTTCAACCGACCTCTGACGTAATATCACTTTCTCTTATATTACCAAGAAACTCATTTTTGTTTTTCTATTGTTTTTTGTGTTTTTCTGAATTTTCTCCCCCTTAAATGCAGAAAGTAAATAAATTAAAGACATATTTTTGTATTTTTGTGGTTTTTCAATGTTTTTGTATTTTTCTTGAAACTTTCTCCCCCTAAAATTCAAAATAAAATAAGATAAAACATATTTTTGAATTTTTGGTTTTAGAAAAATATTTACAAAAACGATTTCCTGATGTCGGTTACTCTTGCTTCACCTTTATGCCGTTTACCGAAAGTAAATAATCGAATCTTGATTTATCAAATGCTTTGGTAAAAAGGTCGGCACGTTGGTGATCGGTATGAATGTGAACCACATCGATAAGTCTCTTTTCAAAGCAATCACGTATGAAGTGATATTTAATATCGATGTGCTTCGTTTTTTAGTGTTGTACAGGATTTCTAGTGATCTGTAAAGCAGCTTCATTATCAACATAAATAGGAGTAGTTAGGAATTCAAAACCGTAGTCCCGCATCTGTTGTTGGATCCATAGAACCTGGGACAGCAACTAGACGCAGCAATGTATTCCGCTTCACATGTAGATGTAGCCACACATGTCTGCTTCTTGCACTGCCAAGTGACTAGGCGATTGCCTAAGAACTGACATCCTGCTGTAGTTGATTTTCCATCTTTCTTGCAGCTGCCGAAATCAGAATCACTGTAAGCCTTGAGATCGAAGTTATCATCCTTAGGGTACCATAACCCGGTGTCAGGGCAACCCTTCAGATAACGAAAAATCCTTTTGACAGCAGCATAGTGAGAGACCTTCGGATTCGCTTGGTATCTTGCGAGAAGACAAGTTGGATACATAATGTCGGGTCTTGATGCGGTGAGATACATTAAAGATCCAATCATAGCACGATAAAGTAAAGAGTCTACAGCATCCCCTTTTTCATCCGGAGTAATCCCGTGATTCTGCGGAAGAGGAGTAGAAATTGGCTTCGAATCGGACATCTGGAACCGGCTCAAGATGTCTCCGACGTACTTGGTTTGATGGATAAAAATTCCAGATTCGGACTGATTAACTTGCAAACCCAAGAAGAACGTCATTTCACCCATCGCACTCATCTCGAATCGATCTTGCATCACCTTTTCAAATTCCTTGCATAGTTTATCATCGGTAGAACCAAAGATAATGTCATCGACATACACCTGTACCAACAGAAGATCTTCACCTTTTTCCTTGATGAAGAGGGTACAATCGATCAAACCCCGTCTAAACCCATTGCTCAGCAGGTAGGTAGACAGTGTCTCATACCAGGCTCTGGGTGCTTGATGAAGACCATATAACGCCTTGTTAAGTAATAAAACTCTGTCAGGATGTAATGGATCTTCAAACCCCGGTGGTTGCTCGACATATACTTCCTCTTCGACTACTCCGTGAAGAAAAGCACTTTTAACATCCATCTGGTACACCTTGAATTTCTTGAAGGATGCGTAGGCTAGAAAGATTCTAATAGCCTCCAGACGAGCAACAGGTGCATACACTTCATTGTAGTCAATACCTTCGATCTGACTGAAGCCTTGAACAACTAACCTTGCTTTGTTTCGGACAACAATCCCACGGTCGTCCTTCTTGCACTTAAACACCCAACGAGTTCCGATCTTCTTGTAGTTGTCGGGCCTATCAACCAATTTCCATATGCCCAACTTCTCGAACTGCTGAAGTTCTTCTTGCATGGCTTCCACCCAGGAATCATCTTTCAATGCCTCCTTCCAAGATCTAGGCTCTTCTTGGCTAACATAGCAGGCGAAAGACCAATCATTTTGTTGTCCCGATTCTCGTATCTCAGCATACAAGCCAGCATTTTCGTTATTTCTGATTTGATTCCTTGTCCTTACACCACTGAGAACATCACCTATAATATTCTGCTGAGGATGAATGTTATGAATTCGGGTTTCAGAAACTGGAGGAATTTCAACATTTGACCTCAAGTTATTGATATGTAAATTCCCGATATCATTCTGAAGCTGTTGAGTTGTAGAAGATGATGCATTTTCCTCTTGGATAATTGGCGCAGACACTGGATCCGTTGCTTCTGAAGTACCTTGAACCGGACGCAGTGCTTCACCATCATTTGCATCAACATACTCCTCATCTTCCGATGACAAATTGTAATCGACAGCATCATTAAACACCTCATTTGAAACGAGATTGTTGACAGAAGAAGATGCTTGTGAGTCAACAATGATTGGGCGAGCTAGCTGAGAGCCAGTCGCATTCTCGCTTTCAGAAAACATTTGAGCAATTGCATTGTCATCATCAAATGTCGGCAGATTAAATGAGTCGAAAAGACCATCATAATCGAACATCCATGGATCTCCAGAAGGCTTCGGAGGATTAGAATATCTTTGAACTCTTACTTCACCCCATTCTTCAATCCTTTTGGTAGTCAGATTCCATACTCGCAGATTAGGAGTAGCATACCCAAGGAAGTAACCTTCGATAGCTTTGGCACCAAACTTCCCGTCAGGCTCAATCATGGTACATGGTGCTCCAAAAGGTTCTAGATATTCCAAGTCAGGAGTCTTCTTGTGTAGGAGTTCGAAGCACGTTTTGCCATGTCTTTTCACTGTGAGAACCCTCTTTAACGTGTAGCAACCCGAGGCAACAGCTTCAGTCCAGAATCGAACTGGAAGCTGAGACTCAACCAACATGGTTCTTGCAGTCTCAATTAAGGTTCTGTTCTTTCTTTCAGCGACTCCGTTTTGTTGTGGCGTGTACCGAGAGCTGTATTCATGAAGGATTCCTTTTGCAGCGCAAAATTCATCCATAACCCTATTTTTGAACTCGGTTCCGTTGTCGCTTCGATTTCGCCTCACCTTTAGATTATAAAGATTTTCCAACAAGGTGATCAAATTCTTTAGAATTTCTGGAGTCTCACTCTTGTGAACCATGAAGTCAACCCATGAAAATCTTGAATAGTCATCAGTAATTACCAAGCAGAAAACCTCCCCGTGCACACTCTTGTGTTTGACTGGGCCGAAAAGGTCCATATGCAGACTTTCGAGTGGCATGTTTACAGTGTTAACCTTTTTCAATGGATGTGATTTCTTGATTTGCTTCCCTTTCTGACACGGCACACAGACATCTTGAAGTTGAAAATTCTTCACATTGACACCTCTCACCAAATTGTTTTTGACAAGGTGATTCATTTTTCTGAGGTGAATATGACCCATCCGTCTGTGCCAAGAGATCGTCTCCTTTTCAGTGGCTTTTGAAATAAAGCAAGTAACTTGTTTGGACTGAGTTATTGCTTGGCTCATATCAAGGACATACAAATCATTAACTCTTGGTGCTGATAAGAGAATCCATTCTGCGGGAATCTTGAATCCTGGCTTCAGCACATAACAACCGGCATCATCAAAATGCACGGTGAACTTCTTGTCGCAGATCTGAGAAACACTCAGGAGATTGTGATCCAACTGTTGCACATAATTGATTTTGTCGAAACTCACAATTCCATTTGAGATCATTCCCTCGCCGGTGATATACCCTCCTTTGTCTCCAGCAAACGCAACATATCCTCCTCTTATACTTCGCACATCGAAAAGAAGACGATAGTCGCCCGTCATGTGCTTGGAAGCCCCACTATCAACAATCCAATGACTATTAATAGTTCTTCCTGGAGCCGCCTGCACATGCAACTAACTTATCAGTTTGAGAGGGGGACCCAAGCCTTTATGGACTTGGGTCGTCCTTGATCATCAAGGAAGGTGATCTCAATCACTTGATGATTAGGAAAAAGAACCTGTGGTGCTCCCTCTGATTGAATTACCTGTTTTTGTTTCCAAGCTGTTTGTCCTTTACCAGTATTTGTATTAATTGTTTTAGCATTTACTGGTTTTACAGTTGTAGATTTTGCTTGTACAGGTTTTTCTTCTTTGACCTCTGATTTTAAGGCCTTTTCAATTACCTTTTGATTCTTTTGTTTTAACTTCTTTTCCCTTTCTTTCAAGACACGTGGGTCTTGTTTCGGGGAAACAGGTCGTTTCTGGTAATTGGTTTCTTGGGGAGCACTCGTTTTTGACTTCAACTTTTGCAGGTATGGGCAGTATCTTACAATATGCCCAACTGTGCCACATTCGAAGCACGTTCTCCGCTCTACAAACCTCGGAGAAACATGTTGATGACCAGACGGAGAACCAGACAATGAACTTTGTGATCTAGACGTACTAGGACCTAAATCACTTCCGTTGGTGTGTTCGGTGTAATTATTTTGATCATTTCGTTTTAAAATTCTAACTTGTTTTACAAAATCAACGTTAGATTTATCCTGAAATGTTTCAAGTTTGTCTGAACCAGTGGATCCAACAAAGTTCATTTTTGGTTCTTGTTTCTTAACAGGAGCTCTTTTGTTTTGCACCTTTTGTTGTTGAACCTTAGGTTGCTCAACCCTTGATTGTTGAATTTTAGGTTGTGCAGCCTTAGGTTGAGTAGCCTTAGACTGTTCAGCTTTAGGTTGTTGAACCTTTGGTTGTTCAGTCTTAGGCTGCTGAACTTTAGGTGCTTGAACATTCTTGTTCTGAGCCTTCTTTCCCTGTACCTTACCCTTTCCGGAGTTGACTTGTTGTTTTCGCTCAATTGGTAGTTTTTGGTTTCCGTATTGTTTTCTAATTTGTTCACACGGAATTGGATCACATTGAGTGACTGAACTTTGCCACTTTTGTTCCCCAAAAACTTATCAGTGCATCCTTCAAAAATTTGCTCAATTAAATCTTGATTTACATTTTTAATTGGAAAATCTTTGTTAGAGTAGATTTTGCTATCTCCTTTGAGCGTATACAACAAGTTATTCCCTTCAGAGCTAAACACAAGGGATTCCACTGCTTTTGACATTTCAGTCTTACTCGGTTTCACTGGTGGATCACACAGAATGTGATTCTCGATAGGAATATCTGTTGTAACCGAGTTAGACTGTTGTTTCACAATTTCTTCAGATTCATCGTCCGAAGAATCAGCATCCTCAATAATGGGAGGACTCTGTTCCTTAACACACGATGAATCTGTCACATTCTTAGATTCTGATTTACCCGAGGATGATGTACCAGTTGTGAACCCGAGGCCTGCTGCAAAGTCATCTAGACCGAGTGGCACAGTAGGTTCAAAACGGGGCATATCCTCGTCATCAGGCAATTTGGAGTAATTGTGATTCATTGGGGGAGGACATGATTTGTAACCAATCCATTTTGCATCCCCCTTTTTCTTTTGAACATCAATAATGTGATCCAAAACATAGCGGGAATTGGAACAGCTTTCCAATTTCTGCTTAATTGTCTCACATTCACATCGAGCTGTTGCTTACTCTACCATTTGCTTTTCAATTGTGTCAATTAGATTATTGTTAGCATGTTGTTTTCTCAAAACAGCCTTTTGTAATTCAGAAACATCATGTTTTAATGACGCAATTGTTGCTTTAAACTCCTTTTCATTTCTGGTTAAAAACAAGTTAGCTTCGGTTGCTTTAGAAAGATCTACAATCAATTCTTGATTGTGTTTGTGTGTGATTTCAAACTGAATTTCCTTTTCTGCATATTCTAAACACTTTGCACATTCAATAGGAGCAGAAATAGAGTCAGAATTAGTATCACATACCTGAGAAGTTTGACCTTCTACGTGAGCCATAAAGGCTATATGAAAAGAAAAAGACCCGTCTTCAGAGAAAAACTGAGAAAGCTTCTCGGAAGTTCCAGCAGATTTCTGGCAAAGAATAGATCTCCTTTTGGATAATGCTTCAGCTTCAGCCAAAAGCTCATCAACCTCCAAATCTAAAGCATCACTTGATAGATCACCAGCATCAAGTGATTCCCCATCCATGCTCCCACTATAACCCGAACTATCTTCATCTTCTGAAGATTCACCAGCAGACACGGGTTCTACTACCTTCTCAACCACTTTAGCATAACATGCTGTTCCACCATTTCCTCCTTCTCCAAGCTGAAGATTCCAGTTGCATATTTCATCAGCTTGAACAACTAATCCTCTGTGGGGATTAGTGTTTGTGGAACCAGATGTATTTCCTCCAACGGGAACTATTGATCTGTCAGAATTGTTGTTCTGTTGTTGTTGTGGCTGTCTTTGATTCCTGAAGGGATTCTGATTGCCTTGCTTAGGTGGCTTCTGACACTCACGCTTGAAATGACCCTTTTCACCACAATTGAAGCAAGTGACAGCATTCTTATCAAAACCATACTTGGTGTTGTTGTTGCTTTCCAAGTTGGTTCTCCCAGTCCTTTCCATAAACTCCTTTGCTCTTCGAATTGCACTAGCAAGAGCCCATTTGATATCCATCATCTCAAACTCTTCTTTATCCACTTGCTGATAATCTTCATTGGTTAGATTGATATTCCCAATCTGACCTGTAACTAATCCACAATAAGCACTAACCAAGGTATTCAACATCTCCATATGCTCCTTGGCTATTTCGAAAGTGACTTTGGAAAAGTTGGAAGTGTCTAATCTGACTGTGTTCGGATTGGAAGTGGCTTGAAAGTTTGAAGAGTTTCCATAAAACCCTTGCTGTTGCGGTTGTTGCTGCTGAGCTCTGCTTGGTTCTAAGAAAGGCGGTGGTGTGAATTGCTGAGCTGTCTGTTGTTGTTGAGAAGAAGAATCTGGTCTTGAATACATCATCGTGTATGCTGAAGGATCAAACTGATTTGTTGTGGAAGGTCCGGTGTTTGAGATGAAAGCTGTTTGAAGCTTCGCGTGTTGAGAGACTGGTTTTTCTCCACTAATACCACCTGCAATCCCATAGTACATCTCTGGATTCTGAGGAGTTATTGTTCTTTTTGCCTTTAGCTTTTCTTGTACATCTTTGTTCTCCAATTTTTGAATTAACTCATAAACGGTGATTGTGTCCAGAACACCATTTTCCTTGAGAATTTCAAGATAACCGCTCCATTTTGCTGTTAAGCTATCAGCGAATCTCTTCACCATTTCTTGTGGAGTGGCAGTGACTCGGAAGGCAAACATCTCACTCAACAAGTGATGGAACCTTGTAGATAATTCTGCCAAACCCTCATTCTCCATACACGTGAAACCTTCAAACTCTTTCTTCAGTAATTCTTGCTTGATCTTTCTAGATTGAGCATTTCCTTCACATCGTAACGTGAGCATATCCCACAAGCTTTTAGTAGTCGTGCAGTAAACAAACTGGTGGTAAATGTCTCTGTGAAGAGCTTGTGTGAGAATCATGAATGCTTTCTTTTCTAACTCAAATTTCTTCTTATCATCATCAGACATAGTGCTGTAAGTTTCTGGATTAGATCCTGCAACTTCCAACTCATTTTCAAATGGGGTGAAGAAACACATCCATAGATCTTGACCTTGCCCCTGAACATAAGTTCTCAGCCTTTCTTTCCACCATCCCCAATCATTGATGTGATTTAGTTTTGGCGGTTTTGTGCTTGTACCAGTTTCACTGTCGTTCTGCATCATTGCGTGAATGCTGCTGCTTTGATTTGTGACCAATGCCCATTGATTTGCAGTTATCATTGCAGCTTGAGGTGGGGCAATAGCCTGCATCCATGCAGTTTTGTTGAACTCTGACGCAGATTGCGTGGCTGATGATTGCGTAGCTGATGATTGTGGAGTCAAAGTTGTTGTAGTCCACGCGGATGGATCCCACTGACCGTTTGTTCCCATTTTATAAAAATTAATATATTAAGTGAAAATTGATTTAAAAATTTGAAAAACAAGTTTTTCTTTTTGAAAATTCAATGTTCACAAACTATGTTAATATGTGGAAATGAACAAACAACCGAAGGATACTGGATCGAAAGACCTGAAAATCACAACTGTTAAATTTATACAGATAAGGATCGAAAGATAACACTTGTTCGAAGGATCAACAGTGTTCGAAGGATCACTGTTGAATTTCGAACAATGACTTCGAAAGATTCTCCAAGACGAAGGATCCTTATCTTTCGAAGAGTAACAGTAGCTCGAACAATATATCCTTCGAAAAGATTCCTTGGCTCGAAAGATAGATCACAGCCTTCGAAAGATGTTCGAAGGATGGGTATCTGTCGAACCTCCTTGATCGAAAGATGATCTTTCGACTTCGAAGGATATCTTTCGAACACAACTGACACACTGACACAAAGTAGACAGGTTGGTGAAAAGGTGATGGGGTTGGTAGACAACTTTCGGCAGAAGGTATGTTCAGACCTCAACTTTCTACCAACTCAGATTTGACTTTTAAAAAATTGCCCAAAAAGGAAGCTTCTTATCCAGAAACCGGTCACCGAAGTAAGCCGGAATTTTGGCCGGAAATTACCAAACCTTTTAGAACAAGATTTTAAGTTACCCAAACCTTCCCTTAACACACCCGGTTAGTTTAGAACACGTTTTTAAGTTTATAAATGCAAGAAAAACACCAAAAACGGGTGCTAAACCAAGTGAGTTTTGTCCAAACACTCCAATGTCTTGTACAAACCCGGTTTTTAACAAGGAAAAGAGCCACGGCTCTGATACCACTTGTAGGTCCCTCGGAGGTTGAGGTTAAACCTTATCCTTGTTATGTTTAACACTCTAGCAAGTGCGGAATCCAAGCTAGAATGCAAACCGATAGTTTATATGAAAGCACAAGCAACAAAGAGAAAGAGTAGACACGCAAGATATCAAAGTTTTCTCTTGTATTTCAGTGGACACGGTTACAGCCCTTGACCAAACTGAAAATGCTCTCTACAAGACTTGGTTCACTCACATACACTATCAAAGGACTTTCGGATGTCTAACTGTGAAGTGAAACCATACATGGTATATATATACCCATAACAGATTGCATGCTCGAAGGATAAGATAGTCTGGTCGAAAGATCATCTATCGACCAGAATCATACCGAAGGATCCATACATACCTCGAAGGATGATATATCCTTCGAGGTCCATCTGTATCCATCGAAGGTTGTCTTTCGAGGTCATCGAAGGATATAAATATCCTTCGATGACATCCTTCGAGCACAAACAAACTTACACACTAAGTGTTGACTGTTTGGCCAAGTCAAACCAGGAGGATGGTTGACTTGGTCAAACTTACATTCAAACACATATACAAATAAACAAAAGACGTAAACACGACAGACAAAAGACATCGTTTTATAACATTTCAAAATACAGACAAAGTACAGACACAAGTGCACCAACACACAAAAGGTTAGTGTTTAATTCACTCAATGTTGGCTCTGATACCAACCTGTCACACCCCGATATTTCCACATATTATCGGTGGGCCCGGCGGGGAGTATCGTGACGTAGTTGATATCATCATTGTCAATACACACAATAATATAGCACAGCGGAAGACTGGGTAAATAAACTATTACAAACCATACTGTCTGAGTGTTCGAGTGTATGAATAATACAGACTGGAATGTAATAAGATCCACAGGCGGATCATAAATGTACAAAGAAACAAAAACAACAGACTTTAGGTATCTATGGATTTGCAAGATCCTCTTATGACACCTAATAGCTCCAGCCTATTACGAGAGGTACCTGTCAATCAGTCTTTAAGAAAATACGTCAGTTTACAATGGTAAATACAATTAATTGACTCTTTTGAAAACATTTATGAAAATTGATTTAAGTGCACATGGCACAAATCATTTATAACTTGGGACAATTATTTAAAGATAATCTTGTATACAGGTTTACATGTTTGTCATACAATTGGGGCCGGTTGGAAGCCGATCATGATTAACCGACTCACCACTTATAGAACCCACAAAGGAGTTATCCCCAACATGTGGGTTTATATATATATATATATTATTTAGCATTTGCATCTGTCGGGTGTATGCCTACACCCCGTGCATAGGTCGTGGCCATTTTCAAATGAAATGAGCCGAGGATATCCAGGACACGGTCAGATTAACCCCCAATGTTTATGTTATCAAACAAGACAGATTAAAACGGGTTATGCAAATTTATTAATCACAATCTGATTAAATGATTTCATACCCGACCAAGCGGTATTATTATACCGTATCCTAAGCCCGTATAAGGGAAAATAAGTTAAAAGTATTTACCTGATGCTAGCAGTATAATCCTAAAGCTTTTTGAAGGCACCTTCTAGCGGAAGCTATTTAATCTGTATAGAAGGTTTATTAACCTATTAGGATGCTAACGGGTCTTTAATTAAGTCAAGGACTTAGACCGGCTAGCTAGAAGGAAACCTTACGGTTCTAAACGCTAAATTAAGCGGAGACCGGAATAGAATGTGGTTTAGACCCGACAAGCTTGGATACTTGTATAATATGAGTAAACTAAACACATTCTGGAAATTGAGGATTTAATAATAAGGTTAAGCCCGTTTCGGCTATTTTACGTAAACTAGTCACGTAAACCGATCCGAACGCATAAACGCGTAACGGGTAACCAAATAAATTATATACAGGTCTTAATCGTTATTATGATCAAAATATGTTAATACATCAGTAAGATGTTAACATATATGCCCAAAAAGTAATTTAAACCATATTAAGTTCCATAAGGGCATTTTGGTAATTTTAATGCTCATAAAAGAGTTTAAATGTTAAACTGAGCTTCAGGTCTGATCTAATTAATAAAAATATGTATTTTTATAAGATATAACAGTAGGTATTTTATATATATGAAATTTATCTTATATAACCAAACTATGCACCATAAGGGCATTTTGGTAATTTCACATAAGCTTTATAGGTCAAAATAGACTTCTGAGTTTGAAAACTTTGGCTTACTGTTTAATTATATAAATTAACTTAAAACATCAGTAGGTAATAAGTTTTATATGCCAAAAATAGTTTTGACCCATACTAGGTGCTTAAAACGCTTAAAAGTCGGTTTTAAGGGATATTCGGGTTAAAATAGGAAATCTGAATTTTTGATTAGTTTATAAAGTTCAAAATATTTTATTTATCATATAAAATCAGTATCAAAAAGTTTGGCATCAAAATGTTATGTAAAACTCATTTTATGTATGAAAACGGTAAAACCGACAATTACCAAAATCAAGCTATAATCCTATGTTATGCTCAACCTAATAATAAATAAAAATCTTCAAAAATCCCAAAATATTATTTTACATCAGTAGGTAAAAAGTTTGGTATCATAAATTTGGTTTAGTTAGGCTTTATGCTAATTACGCCATTTAATTAATAAAAAGCTTTCTAATTACGCTAATGAGCATAACTCCTAATCTAGACCTCAAACTAATGTCAAATTTTTGGGACAAGTCTAAATATCAGTAGCAAAGGTGTTTGTCCATTCACATTGCTAAAAATCTCAGTTGTGTGTCAAAAGGGCGTTTATGGCATTTTTAAGCATAAGCACGATCAAGTGCATATAATTCAAACCATTAGGCATAATGCAATATAACTTCAGAGGGTTATACTACTGAGTAATGTGGTCCTAATGGAAGCTTAAAACATGGGAGAATTAAGCTTGAAGGGGTCAGAACTGAAAGTCAAAGCAAAAGTCAAGCTTTTGCGAGTTTCGGTTATAAACTGTCTAATTAATTGCCGGGTTAGGACTGATTAAACATGTTCTAATATTAATTACCAAGTCATTAGAATGTTAAAATATAATTTAGAACTTCTGTTTTATTAATTTTAATCGTTTTAAAACATTCTATCCAGTTTGACTTTTTGTCAAACTACTTTGACCCGACAATTGACTAGTCAAACGAGATAATTAGGAGGTGCCCTTTTAAGGGTTAATCACCTACCTTAATATGGTCCCATAACCACTTTCAATTTGATCAGTGGCCGGTGCATATGTGATTAAAACGAAAGTTAAATCTAAATTACATAAGTTTGACTTCTAGGTAATTAAGCTAATTAAAACGACTAAGCAAGTAATTAGAAGCTTACTAATGGTCCTAGCTGTCTTTTCTACCCTTGAAAGTCTTCTCCTAATGATGCAAGCTCCAGAAGCAAGTGTTTGAAAGTTGATTGCAAGAAGTGAGTTCAAGAACTCAAGAACTAAGGCCCTTAAATACTAAATTCCATGAGCTTAGATCATTCACACCTGTTATGGGACATCCTAGGATCACCCCAGGTGTCCTAGTTGATGAAATAAACCGACATATAACCCATTGAGTCAATACAATCCAAGTTATGGCGGTTTGGAGAAGCTGACCTACACCTGGCATTCATTTTCTGCGCTGGGCATTCTCAGGCGGGCCGCGTAAGCCATAGATGGGGCTTACGCGGGCCACGTAGGCCTGTTTTACTAGCAAAACAAGTTTCAAAGCTGGCAGATTCAGTCCCTGATTGTTTTAAACCCTTTTTAACCTTATTGTTGGCATGTAAGGCCCTTGTAGTTAGTTTGTTGAGGCTCAAGGGAGAATAAACAACCTTCGTTAGGCTCGGGTTTGTTAAATATCATTATGAATGCAAGTTTCATCAAGTTGACACTTATAGCCCAAAGTCTTGAACACATGCTTAACGATCTCGAAACCACGTGAAATTTTTATCACTTATTCTTGGGAGTATATTTGAATATTTCGAAGCCTCGGTTTCGTTAAAAAGGTCACTCAGAGGTCAGAATTAACATGTTGACACGTTTAACCCTTGTAGTTTTATAATCTTCCGATTATTTTCACAAACGGCTTCTTATATCCAATTAATCACCCATTTAAGAATATGTTCTTCACGTATGGTCATTAAGAGGCACAAGTTTGGAATGTTGACAGTTTTAGTCCCTTCGCTTACATATTTTCACTGTTTGTCAACTTTAGTCCCTCAAACTCAATCTTTCACATATTTAGAGTTTAGGACACGTGTCTATACATAATTTGACACGTTTTTACGTGGTGTTACAGAAACCCACTTTCTACAAATCATCAAAACATAAATTTCAACTTACCAATCGTTGAACAAGCTTAGATTATTCCAGTTTTGGGCTCATGCATCTGTTTGGGTTCTTAATCTCCTTCTGATTTTGAGAATTTTATAAACTTAGGGTTTCTCCTTGCCCCTTCTTGCTCTGGTCGATCCACATAACACACAAAGGTGTGTGTTTTGTGTTTTTGTTTTATTCAATAACTTTCATTATTTTAACAAGTTTAACCCCTCTAGTTATTATTGTTGTTTATTTGTCACATAGCTTTCCTTCTTATTGAATCACTAATATGTGCATTTAACTAGGTTAACATAACATAACTAGACATTTAGTAACATAATAAATTGCATATTTTTGGGGTGTTACAAATTATAATCTATATCTCTAATAAAGCAAACCATTGGGGGACACACGTTACCCTATGGTTGATGCTAAATAAGCAGCCACATGAACATACATGTGGCATATCTCAAATGACAGGACATGTGGCATTGCTCTAAGTGTTCGATTGAACTTGGCTTCTCACATACGCTATACTCTCTCTCTCTCATTCTCTCATTCTCTCAAAATCTATCATACACCCTCTGTGAAACCCTAATCGGCGATTCATCTTCTGACCAACCCTAATCGCCGAATCGGCTTTTCACGATTTTAAGATGCAATACTCCTCATAACCCTAATTCAGTCTCTCTCACTCTTATCTGGCGAACATGAACAACATCCAATACTTTCGATCAACAATCAAGAAGACTCTAACACTACGGTACTGTCTAATTTGATGATTTCATGATCTATTATTCGAATGCTTTGAGTCGTTAGGGTTTTAGTCTAGGATTTGATGATCGATTCATGTATGCTTCGATTTGTTAGGGTTTTAATCCATGATTTGATATTGTTTGATTGTTTCATTATTTCTTCTTTGATTTTCATATTTTTTGCTTTTTTTTGTTGATTCGTTTGTACAAAATAAAACCGATTTAGGTTATAGGTTTTATATTTTCAATAATTTGTGTTGATTCTATTATAGAATAGTCTGATTATAGGTGTTTTGGTGCTAGACAACCAGTGGTTTTGGTGCTAGAAAACCGGTGGTGATTTGTGTTCTTGATGGAATGGTGTAGGTTGGTATGGGGAGAAGTTCGTTGGTGGATTATCGAACTCTTCACATCAGCGGTTTAACATTCTATGCAGTGCAGATAAAGACGGTGTTATAAGCTTCAGTATAGTATATTTGGCATATTCCCGATTGGGAAAACTGTAATCTTCTTTTCTCGTCACTCAAGTAAATATGAGCCACAAATTGGAAAAATAAATAATGAAAAGAATGTAGCCTTGATGTTTAAAGATAAGTATGGGTTGGTATCTTGATTTGCATGTTTTTGTTTGTTGGATTGCAGGATATTCATTTGACTGCAAATTGTTGAATGCTTCAATTTGTATGGTAATTCCTTTACCACTTAGTCACTTAGATTAATTTTGTTTCAGTTTTATTATAGTTAGTGGAGGTGGTAAGATGGATGTGATGTTGAATCATGTTACCTTTGTGAGTTGAATTTTAAATCTCGGTACTGTTTGATCATAATCAATTCATTGTTTGATTATGTTATTGGGATTACTTTTCACTTTTTCAGTTACTGCTATTCTTTTTATATGAAGGTAACGGTGTCGTGGAGGTTAAAAAGATTCTTCACTTTGGTTCCTTAAACAATGTCATGATGTCTGTGTTTGGAAGGTTAAATGATTTTGGTGAAAATGGGGGTGAGGGGTGCGAGCTTGAGGAACTTGTGAGTGAAGGTTATGAGTTGTTGGGGATATTTAACTGGAGTTAGGGGTGTTCAATATTGGATTATCCGGTTTTCGGATATTCGAAAACCGGATATCGAAAAATTTCGGATAGTGAATATTGATATCCGAATCCGTATCCGAAATTTCAGATATCCAAAAAAAATTGGATATCCGAAATTTCGGATACGGATTTGGATATCCAAACGGATATCCGAATTTATAAAAAAATCAAAATTTCCGTTTCGTGTATAGACTAAAACTGAACTTATATTCGATTTTTTAAGTTTCCAACATTTAAAACTAAAAATAATCATAAATTCACATGAATATAATTATTTACTATTTTTTTACTAATTTTTACAATACTTCAAACTAAATATAATGCTCATATACTATATATATTTATAAAAAAAATAATTAGTTTTCGGATATCAGATAATCGGATTATCCGAAATATTTGAAATTCATATCCGAATCCGAATCCGAAAATTCGGATTATCCGGTTTTCGAATATCAGAATTTTCGGATCCGAAATTTCAGATATTTCGGATACAGAGTTTTGGATATTTCGGATTCGGTTTCGGATCCGGATTTTTTTGAACACCCCTAACTGGAGTGACCATTTTCCGGTTGTTAGTTGGTTTGATTTGCAAGGTGTCAGGAAGAGGTGTAGGAAGTTGGTGTCTAAGGTTAATGTTTTTGTTGGGGAGATTATTATGCAACACCGACAAAAAAGGGCTAGCAGTGCAGCTTCGTCGGTTTACGATGCTGATTTTCGTTGATGTTTTGCTTGATCTGGAGTCGGAAAATAAGTTTAGTGATGGTGACATGATTGCTGTTCTTTGGGTATGTTTTTATTGTTTTTGGTTATAAAAAACAAACGAATAATATATATGTCACTCTTTTGTTGATACATTTTAATTGATTAATATTATTTTTTTATAGGAAATGAATTTTAGGGGAACTGACACTGTGGCAATCTTGCTGGAGTGGATTCTTCCACGAATGGTGTTACATCCAGATATCCAAGCCAAGGCCCAATCCGAGATTGACCTCGTAACGGGAGGCCGGCCCGTAAACGATTCAGACCTCGACAACCTTCCTTACCTTCAAGCTAAAAGAGACCTTACGTATGCACCCATCGGGCCCGCTTTTGTCTTGGGCTCGTCTAGCAACCCAAGACACTGTGGTGGGCTCGCATGATGAGCATGTTTGGTCTGAACCCAATCGGTTCAATCCTGACCGGTTCTTGACTGAGGATGTTGCGATAATGGGTTCGGACCTGAGGTTGGCCCCATTTGGTGTTGGGAGGAGGGTGTGCCCGGGGAAAGCACTGGGCATAACTACGGTTCATCTGTGGTTGGCTCAGATGTTGCAGAAGTTCAAATGGGTCGAAGCGGTTCGGTTGATTTGTCTGAGTGTTTGAAGCTGTCTTTGGAGATGAAGAAGTCATTGGTGTGCAGGGCTGTTGGCTGGGCTTGATGTGGTTATTGTTAAGTGTTGTATGAATATTAAGCACGTGTAGTTAATACGATATTAGTAGTGTTAAGTGTGTGGTTTGGGGACTCTTAAAAAGTTGGGTAACATGGGCATCTTGCATAGAGGCCATTTGGTTTTGTGACATTGTGACGTATGAATGTATGGCCCTTTAAGTCTATAATATAATTAATATTTATGTGGTTACGTGATTTCTCTACCCATTTCAGTTTTGACTAAATATCTAGACAAAAATTATCTGAATATTTCCTGTCTAAAACTGTTAGGAACACACACAATTTATTGGCAATAAAAAAAACTTTCAATCTTCACTTCTATTAAAAATGTCAGGAGAAATAAGCTATTACATATATATTTTTTTTCTCATATATTTGCTGAAAATGGTTGTTTGTAGGTGATAAAGCAACCATCTGGTACTCGGCAGTCAGAGAAGGCTCCTACACGTAGGCTTCTTCAGGTTGTTGGTATGGTAGATCACTTTTATAATTGTCATGTTATTTGGGATTATTTAATCATACATTTAAGATGATGCTTTTTTGCAAATTTGAAATTTGTCGGGTATCAAACATGCTAATTTGCTGGATATGCCAACATATAGTATAAGAAACTGCAGTTCTAGAAGTAATACGGCTTTTAGCAGCCGAAAGAGAAGAGACTCTGTACGGGCTACATAGATGCCTCAAGGTTGTTCTCCCTTCTGCCTTTTTAGCTAATGCACATGACTAGGTGTTTAGAGATCAAAACTTTTGTACATGTCGGGGTTGGGTTTAGGTTAAGGTGAACACCTTTGTCCAATAAAAAATATTGTTTCTAAGTAAAAAGGTTTATGAGGTTTCGTGGTGATTTCTATTCTATTTTTATACAAACTCTAGGTGATAAACTGAGGAAATTGGAGGAAGAAAAGGGTTTCGCTATGCGATTTGTCATAGGTCACGGGTAGGCGTCACCTATTTCACCATCTTCCTATTATGCATAAAAGCATGAGAATATAAAGGAGCTGATTGTGTTAACCTTTGACTTTTATCATTGTAGTGCTACATCTCGTGGTATACTTGATAGAGCTATTGAAGCAGAAGACAGAAAGCATGGAGATTTCTTGAGACTTGTAAAAATACAATCTTTTTTACTACACCCTTTTTTTATCTTGATTCAAGAGTTTGCTGACTTACATGGTATGTGAGTAGGAGCATATCGAGGGGTACCTTGAATTATCAGCTAAACAAAAACATATTTTACGACCGCTGTTGCTTTATGGGATGCAGATTTCTATGTCAAGGTTGATGATGTACATGTAAATAGAGGTATGATTATGCAAACCCATTTTAGTTTTGTTGTTTCTCTGAATTAGAGGTTGTAATTGTGACCCATTTGCCTAAAAATGGGTTCCTTTGAGTTATAATTTGTCTTCAATAGATCAAATGGGTAGAACTGGTCAAACGGGTCAACAGTTATTGTATGTAAATTCCATACAACCTCTTAAATTACTTCCTTAACAAAAAAAAAAAAAAAAAACTATATATCTTCTAAAATTATTTATCTATTTTTGGGAATCATATTTAGCAAGTGTGGGATATATTTGCAGGAAGAAATAGAAAACAAGATTGAACTTGCAGATGCTTTGGCACTAAAACTTCTCCAAAGATATAACTACTCTGTCATGGCAATGAAGCTAGATAACATCAACTCATTTATCCGAAGGTATGTTAGTTGGCTACATCACATATTTGCAAACTTTGGTTAATCTTTAATTTGTAAACGACTAACCAGAGTACAATGTTGCAATCAGTTGATGAGTCCTTGGTGCAAGTTGGGTTGCTGACAGGAAAGCTAACTAAAGTAAGCATGATGCTGTGTGCAAAAGAAATGCTACTGAGGTACCTTATTAGCTTTCTACAAATTAGACAGAGATCTATATATGGAATATAGTAATTTTTTTCTCACCAAATCATCTGTTCAAGACATAATGTTTGTGTGGATTTTTAAATGCTTATTGCTTAATGATTATCCAATTGACATCATAATATATGCCTTCATGTTGATTTTAAACTGTATATTTGTTGTTTAGTTAAACTTTCATTTTGAAATTGTTGTTTAGTTAAACCTTCATTTTGAAATTGAATCGGTTGTTAAATTTTTGTAAACTAATTTGAAGATGTGTCTATGATTTGTAGGATATGTTTAACGTGGGCCACCTATAGGGTTTCATCCAATTTATAGGTTAATATAAGTCGTTTGGTTTCTGGTTGATATATGATAAAATGTTGGTTCCCGAATGTTACAATAGAAATAATACATGCTGTTTGTAATGTATGGTGTATTCAAGTATCAGTCATGCAATAGCTGTGTATATGGTTGTTGGCGACTTACTGTCGATGCCTTTTTAAGAACCAGTACTTTTTGTGTAGGCCACTCATCAAACATCTGCAAAGCCAAATCGTTGATAAAGTGGAAGTATTTCTTAAGATCATCAATGGAGAGAGGTTCATCAATGAGGCGCCTAAGGCGCTTGTGCTAAAAGCCGTATTAATTCCTACAACCATCAAACATATGTTATTGTACTTGTGTGTAGATTATTTTTTTCTTTTTTTTTATCATTTTTTATTGTTTTCATGGCTTTAGCGGCATGTAAAAATTAATCCGCTAATAGTCTTTCTTCCAATGTATGCGTTTTCACATAATATTAAATTTCAAAGTAAATAATACGTTTTTGGTTGAAGCCCGCGTTTAACGCGGGAATTTTAACCTAGTTCGTTAATAATTTAAAAGATTACAATAACGAAATCAATACAAACTAATAGTCTTCTCTGTTTGGGATTACATGAGAGATGTATCCATCGCTTTCTCCAGATTCATCATCATCATGTTGTGCATTGGCGTATAACGCCATTATCTCGTCTCGTCTTTGTTGCAGCCTATACTTAAATATCATAACAACCCTGGATCTTGCATCGTTCGAAGGTGCTATATCACAGAGTTGTTCAAGAAGATGTAGTCTCTCTGTCTTAAGCATTTCGTCCACCGGCAATGAATATTCCACCCCGTGTCGATAAGGCACTTTAACCGTTCTTGCTTTTTCATCCAAACCCCAACTGCTAACCGTTGGTAGACCAGTATTGTCAATATCATCATCATCATCTACTGGAAATTTTCTCTTTATTCTTCTTATTACCTTTCGAGTTCTTTCACAATCGTCGGCCATTGGAACCCCAATGGCCAGAATATCCCTCTGAACGGCTTCATCCATACTAAGTATGGCCTTGATTGTCTTGATTTTCACCCTTCTCCTGTCAGAGAACTTTAGGACGAAACGTCTCTCCGACCTATCAAACCTCCATGCAATAACAATAACTTGAGCCATTTTTTTAAGTTTTTATGGGGATTTAGTCAAGGTGTGGCGTGTTAGAGAATATGTGGAGTGTTAAGTTTTGTTTACCTGTTCTACTTATAAAATGACTTTTTTTTGCCGCCATGTAGGATGCAGTCCTATAACGTGACATGCAATTATGGCGTTTTTGAAAAGATAAATAAATTCAAGTACCGATGTAGTGGGTTTTAGTTATAATGTTAGTAATAAAGTTTATGTCGTTTCTGTTTACTGTTTATAGTTACTATTTGCTCAGCTTCACCTGTTAAGGCTGTAACACGTCCCATCTTTTAGATTTTGGCGTTTTGTAATTTTAATAGTGTTTAGACAAAGATGGCACATTGTTCTGTTTCTCTTGCACATTGTTTTATACATTTGTTCTAAAAAATGCTTGTAAAACCCCAAGATGTCACAAATTTTATTATAGTTGTAGAGTTTGGCGTTTTACAAACACTATTTTAGAGAAATAATATATTTTTAGTGGAAAATTAGAAAACAAACCATAGAAAAAAATATAAGCAAAAAAAAATAAATTAAAAATCCTAATCGAATTTCTCTTCCAAATCTTCACTGTCATCGGTCTCTTTCCACTTTGAAACTACAAGAACCGTCACAAATATATGGCGTTTTGGCTTTGGTGTGATTTATTGTTGTTTGTTGTTGAAGTGGATTTTTGTGGATGTTGGAGACAAAATGCCGTGGGCTTTTTGTTTGGTTTTCATCTTTATCTTCATCCCACTCTTCAGTGTCATCGGTCTCTTCTTCTCATCCAAGCCTTCTTGAAGAACAAATATGACAAAATGACATATGACTGTCACCAGTCTCTTTTTCTTGAAGATTTATCCATTTCATGCAACAAAATTGTAGGATCGATTTGTGACCCAACCGAGTCGTTCAGAAGAGTTCTAAGGCTATACGAAAGGCGGAAACAGACGTATAGACTCGAAACAGCTTGAATATCACTTTAACCTTCTTGTATATTGAATATACAGAGATTACAGTTACAAGAAATACCGGCAGAACTTCAGTACAATATCCTGATTCCCCACCAAATGAAATGATCACTAGCCTATTTATAGAGATTCTGATTCCCCATGAAAGTGGAATGTTCATTTCGTGGGAAATCAACATTTCGTGAAAAATCAACATTTCATGGGAAATCAACTCTAAAACTCTATTTTCCTGAACTACGTGACTCGATCTAACATATCTAGTGTAAGACTCGATATAAGACGAAGTCGATAGATGTATGCACTAACAAAAATCTTATTGAATTACCTCCCTCACCTAACAATCCATTCAGTGAAACTTCACGCAGAACTATACTGAATATCCAAGAAACGATGTTTGCCATCTTTGATTTTTTTTTAACTTTTTGACGTTTTACAGTGAGTGGTATTTAGGAACCATGGCGTTTGTTTTTTGTTTTGATCAATGGAAGGTGCAGACGTTTCTGTTTATAGGATGTCTTTGGCGCGTAGTTTAGGCAGGGTATTATTAATAAGTGCAATTAATAAAATATCAGTCGTTTCAGTTACTGTTTGTATTTCCTGTTTTGCTCAGCTTTATCTGTTAAGTCTGTAACACGTCCAATCTTTCAATTTTGGCGTTTTATATTTAATGGCGTTTTTGTAGGCTAAGATTATAAAATACACCAACTAAAACACAGAAAAAACCACGCAGGAAAAATATTTTTTATTAGTTGACGTTTTGTATTTAGTTGGTGTTTTATATTTTATGGCATTTTATGGGAGAAACGATGTTTACCTTTTTACCCTTAATGAAGCACCTTCCAAGCAATAAAATTGATGTTATTTACGAAAACGCCACCACGCCAATCTAAGATTTCACAAACTAAAGACTCGTGACCATTGTTTCAGGAATTGTGGAATGGTATGATAATATGCGAAGAACTAATCACAAATTTAAACTTGCATTAGTTTTGAATGTAAAGTTTACTCCATTTATAATTATAATGAAGGGGTATGTATCCCTTTGGTGTATCGGCATGTTGATTCGGTATCTAACCACTATAACTACCAATACTTACGGTTATGCAATAACAAAACAAATTAAATCTAACTTAGGCTATAACTAATATTACGCTGATCATAATATTAAATCTAATATTATGGTAATAGTTGTCACGATCCTCCACTAATGACATTGCATCAAACTAAAGAATTCTGTTGAAAATGTATCCATGGTCGTTACCACGATCATGCCATGTTGCGATCGTCGATATACAGTTCAAAGACAACATCCCTGATATCGGATCGATGACATCAACCGTCTAACCTTTGGACCAACTTTCAAGAACAAAATCTGAGTATATAACATGACTGTTGTTATCCCCGCTTCCTTCAACTTTCATTGGGTCCTCCTCAAATAAATCAAAATTGAAGAACTTATTAATATCAACTTTCTCCGAATGGTGAGAAGAATAAGGTTGATCATTATCAATCCCAGTAATCAAGTTTGTATGCATGAGACCCTTAGTTGGATAATTCTGAGCATAACTTGTTGGGGTCATCCATATACTTGATGTGTAACTCATTGGATATGAGACACTTGACTTCAACAATCCATGACCATGTGGGACGCTCGACATTATCGGCCCATTATTTGATGCCATTGATGATAAAGCATACGGAGGTATTGTGTAGACTCGATTCATTGGTGGTTCTTCACTAAGACTACAATCAACTGATGAATGCATGTTTGGTCCATGATTTGGTTGAAAGTTGTAGGTGTGAGTTCGAGGATGGTGACGTTGATCAAATGATTCAAGAATGGAGATATGATGGATGGTTTCAGATGAGGAAGATGCTTCATTGGGTTGATTGTTGGATACCAACAACTTCTTCTACTTCTTTAGCTTTGAGTTCCATAAGTTTTTAATCCCATTGTCTGTTCTACCCGGCAAATGTTTTGCAATTTGTGCCCACCTGAAATAAAATAGAAAACATGTAACATTATATTACAAATCTGTAAGGCTAAAGGGTGTGAGGGTCATTGTTGGGACATGATTTGTTAAGTAGGAACATGAATGGAAGGCTATACCACCCCTCCCCTAATCCACCATGGTTTGCATGGATTAAACCATGACAACCATGGTCCTCCTTTCTATTTTTCAAGTAATCATTTCCTTTTTTTAGACAAAGATAAATTAAAATAAATAAGGGGATAGTGGTTTTGGTCATGGCCACACCCTTAGGGTAGTGGTTTTGTGGAGGGTCATGATGATTATGAGGGTCATGACCACACCCTATAGCCTAATTAATTTAAAAGAAGTCCATATTTGAAAAAGGAAGTTGTAGCATTACTTATTGCCAATTGAGTTTTCGAGGATGAATATAAGATTAATGTCTTCAGTGGTGAAATTTCCACGCTTTATATTTAGATTCAAGTAATTAATCCATCTTAATCGACAACTCTTCCCGCATCTTTTGAGTCCTAATTACATTCACAGTTTAATTAAACATAAAAAAGAAATGCAAGTAATAAATAATAAAATAGTAAATAAAAAATAAAACACTAAAGGAATAATACCCATTTAAATCACTTTTTTAATGTGAGAAGCACCTGATTAATAATAACAACCCAAATAGTCAATGATCTCTAGATCAAGTGGTGGAGGACTTGCATTTCTCTTGAGAGATGCAGGTTAAACTCCCACTTGGTGCAGAGTGAGGCACTGGTGGGCAATGATAGGAGACCTAGGAAAACCTGGGTTGGATCCTTAAGTCAAACCGGTTTTACCGGTAATTTCACTGTCGTGCCTACAGACGGGTGGGTTACCGGGTTTTCCCCGAAATTGGTGGTAGACTCGGGTTACTCTCGGAGTACTCCGTTTGTCCAGTGGGTGCCCCGAGAGTGGTCGGGATTGATTCTGTTGACCGTTTTAAAAAAATAACAACCCAAACAATATCTCTTGTATCAAAAACAGGAAATAAAACACGGATTTTCATTGGCCGGTGGATTTTTCTATAATTGAAGGTCTTGTGATTTGAAGTGTGTATCAAAATGATCAATATTAAAAATTAATTACCAAGAGTATTATTAATAATTTACTATTTCTTTTGTAAAATAGACAGGTAATAAAAAAGGATGCCTATCTCCCTTGTGACCAAGGCTCCATGATATAGAGGTCTAACCATGATATAAATGAAGAGCAATAAATGTTAAATCTTTTAAACTCTATAAAAAAAATGTTAATTTTTTTTTGTAGGTGAGAGAGAGACCAGTAAGTTCTGGAACGAAGCTCCATTTGACTTGATCATGATTTATAACGTAAGCGAAAAGTGTTTCATCTTCTTCGGCCGACTAAGTACCTAGCTTCACTTTCTGTTTATTACAACATTTGTGTTCATGTACCATCTGTATAAGATCTATTAAAAGAAAATTTCAAAATCAATGAATACATATATATAAACAAATTATCATATGCAAATCATGAAATCATAAAACTTCCAAGTATTTTACCTTGTTTCTTCTAAAACATTGAAACAGAACCTTTGTAAGCAATGTAGATAAGTGATGAAAGCAATGCGAACAATTGTAGGATTGTATGTATGAAATAGAACCATAGTACCTCTTTATATATTGTTGTGTTTTGCTTTTAATTTATGTGTCATTTGGAGATATGATGAATTGAATGCATCTCGTGACTTTGACTGATATGATTAAAAAAAGAAATTTAAAATTTACATTCCGTCAACGCTTAAATAATACTCAGAATACAATATATGATCTCATACCAAATTAATGTGATTAAATGTAGTGGTGAATTTATAAGTTATTAAAGGGGGCGAACTATTAAAGGGGGCAATTGGGATTTTTGTCTGAAAAAAAAAATTAAGGGGGCACTTGCCGCCCACCCTTAAATGTGGCTCCGCCATTGATGAAATGATCACTGGTTTTTCGTGTGTGAATGGTTTTATAGATCTTGTCGTTACAAAATTAACGTTTTTTTATGAGAATTAAATGCATTGAAAATAGAATTTGTAATTATTATTATTGACAATAATTTATACGCGAATTGGATTTAAATAATCCCAACTTTCTCAATTTGGCCCATAATAGTCCCAACTCAGTTATATTTGCCGATAATAATCTGAACCGGTCTACTTTTGGCCGTTAATAGTCCACCATCAAAAATAGCTTAACGAGGTTAACTTTTTTTCTGAATTACAAACCGATGTTTTAGAGATTTTGATAAGAATGAGGATACGAGTCGATTTATGTAAACTTATCTCGAAACGGTGCTCCAAATTGAGAAAATTGGGATTATTTAAATCCAATTTACCTAATTTATATTATTATTATTATTGTTGTTGTTGTTGTTGTTGTTATTACTACTACTACACATGTTTATATATACATTTATTTTATTTTAATTATATTTAAACTTGAACATTAAATGAAAGTAATGTCTGCTTTTTATATTTTAATATAACTAGGTTCAAAAAAGTTCGCCGCGTTGCAGCGAATTTCTTTTGTTATTTAGTCTGTGTTTACATGCGTTTTGAAATCACTACGAGCGCGTTGCGAACAGAACTGCTGACAAGAATAAAAAGAGAATGTAGGAAAAAAACACTAAAAGATAACCAAAAGAAAATTAACCAAAAAGTTAGATGGTAATGATGTTGTTCGTATGTAACCCGTGGTCAGATATGAGCAAATGATTCTGGGTACCGATACCAAATTTGTCAAACCGAAAGATCTTAAGTACAAATTCGGTACCGACTTTTGGCATTCCTGGTACCGGTTCACTACCGTTTTTACCTTCATATTCATGTACCGTAACCGGTATTTTTGGTATCAGTATCGATTCTGTATCAGTTGGCACCGAGCTCATCCCTATCCCTGAAACTAAAAAAAAAATTAAAAGTTGAATAAAAGCAACACAAAAAAGTTGTACGATACCGTTGTTTTTCGTACGGTACCAGTGATCAGGGATGAGTAAATGGTACCGGGTAGCAGCACTGAATTTCTCGAACCAAAAGATTTACAATATCAATTTGGCACCAACTTTTGATGTTTTCTGTATTAGTGTCGGTTTTTACTTTCATGTACCATGTACCGATACCGAACAGGGCCGTACCGGTATTTTCGATACCAGTACTGGCTTGATACCCTTCATGTACCGATACCGAACTGGACTGTACAGGTATTTTCGATACCAGTACTGGCTCGATAACAGTTGACACCAAACTTATCACAACACGTGATATTAAAAAATGATTAAAGTTAAAAAAGTAAATAAAATAACTATTATAATATTTAAATAATGAAAGTATTAAAAAAACTATACACTATTATAATATTAAAATTACTATTTATTAGCTTCAATTTTTAATATATATATATATATATATATATATATATATATATATATATATATATATATATATAATTGGTATTAGAATGTTGAGAAATAAATAACGCATAGTTAATTTTTTTAAGTTAACAAACATGTATTAGTAACAGGGTGAGCATCAAATAGGAAGTTTATTTTGGTCGGAAGGATAGGAAGCAATAAGATTATGACATGTGACAAAATTTAAAATAAAGAGGAAAAGTATTTTAGTCAATTTTTCCCAATCTACTCTCTTCTTCTCTCTGTAACTTCAAAACCCATCATTTTCAAAACCCACCATCTTCAACCTTTTCTTCACTTTCTATCTCAATAATCACTACATTATAGTGCGATTTTCGTCACAATCAATGATTCAAACACCAAATCAACGTGTTCTTCAACTTTTTTTGAAGAAACCCGGTTTAATTTCATACAATATCTTATATTTTACTGTGATTTTGAAGCAAATCACTCGATTCGTTCGATTTGATCGCTGATAAGTGTTTCTAACATTCAAATTTCGTCAATTGGTGAAGTCATGTGAAGAATTCGGCTTCGATGTATGTAAGAAATTTTTGAATTGCATTTTTACGATCTGGGTTTTTGTATTGAGTCATTGCGTTTTACAAAGTCATCTTGGCGGGGTCCGGGGGCAGCGACCTTGGGAACGGGGTCCAAGGGGCAGAAAATTTAAATTAATTAAATTGCTTTAATAAAACTGCATCAGAAATTTTAATTTTTCTGGAAATTGTCTGATTTCGTAGACATTTTTTGATCTCCTACTTCCTGGTTCAGACAATTCACAGACAAAACATACCCTGGTTCAATGCGTTTTAGAGAGAACACTTCCTAGCCTTCGTAGCAAAAAAAAACTCCCTATTATATCCTAACCCTTAGATAATATTCAAGATCAGTGAAAAGATAGGTGGGTTAAAGAAGTAGACAAAAGATCAAATACAAATAACTTTAACGTATAAAACGTACGAACTGAAGGTTTTGCTGAAAAAACGCGGTGGCATTTTCGTAATTATTAGTAAATATCAAAATTACTCTACAAATGATCATGTAGAGTAATTTTGTAAAATGTTCTTGTAGAGTAATTTTGATCTTTTAGAGTAATTATCAAAATTACTCTACAAGTGTATTAAAATTACTCTCCATCAAAATTATTCTACAAGTGAATCAGAATTACTTTGCAAGTTTATCAAACAACATATAATTTAAAATTACTCTACAAATGATCTTGTAGAGTAATTTTGATCTTATAGAGTAATTTTGTAAAATGATCCTGTGGAGTAATTTTGAACTTGTAGATTAATTTTGTAAATGTTCTTGTAGAGTATGTTTTTTTAGCATTTAGTTATGCGGTGTAGCTTTATGGTTTAGTTTTTAGCATTTAGTTTGGGTGGGGGGGGGGGGGGGGGAGGGGGTTAGGTTTTTTGTAGGTTTTTGGGGGGTGAGGGGGAGTGTTAGGTTTTTTTGGTGAGGTATAGTTTTTGCTCTACAAGAACATTTTATAAAATTACTCTATAAGATCAAAATTACTCTACAGGGTCATTTGTAGAGTAATTCTGATAATTACCCTACGAGCAAATAAATACGAAAATGCCACCGCGTTTTTTTTTTTTTGCCTTTTTCATGCTATTCGTACATTTTGTACGTTAAAGTTATTTATACGGGAACTTTATTCTAAAGAAGTATGTTATAAACAATAATAAAATATACATTTATTGCACGTTGAATTCTAATTGTAATATAACTAGCAATAAGAGCCACGCGCATTGTGGCGCGAGTACATTGTAAACATCAAATGGATTAATCTAAACGTTATGCGATGCAACAACCATATGAAAACGCGTGTTTCGACGTATCCGATTAAACTCAACGTAACCTATATAAGCATTGTGACTGGATCAACGTAAAGTAAATTGAGTTTATATCGTACAATCATAATGTATTATATGTGACCCGACTCATCAATAGAAAACATAACTGGTATAAAGGAAAAACTGCACGTGTAATCTAAAGGGATTAATTAAAGCTTTTGAGAAAAAAAAAAACAAAATGTGGTTCGAAACAAAATTTACGAAACATCCATAAAATAAGCACGAAAACATATTATATTTGTCCTGACTCGTTTCCCAAAAATTATCGTCCAATCGTATACCAACTCGAATTTATACCAAAACGTACATAAAAATATGCACGTAAAATGTTTTTTTTAACGAAAATGTATTATAATTGACCTGAGTCGTTTCCAGAAAAGGTTTACGTCGAAACATAGATCAAATCGAATTTATACCGACACATATATAAATACATGCACGTAAAAAAATAGTTTTTTTTTGGTAAAGGAAGTATAGGGGTAAACTCGAAACAAATATTAGTAAAAAACTTAATACGTTAAAAACGTTCGTAAAACCATGCCAAGTTGCAACAATGTCACACCACTACCAGCGACCACCAATAGCGCAAAAGCTCGTAAAAGTAAAATAAATAAAAAATGAAAAGTAAAAACATAGAAAAATTAATTAAGTCGATCTAGGACTCGCACATTCCGATGAATTTGTCAAATGTGGAAAAATAGATGCATTACGACGGGCCTATCAAACAGGAAAACAGACAAAAAAAACATTGAACCTCACATGCACGTTGTGGCAAGTTAACTCGCAAAATTTAAAATGAAACGTAAAACGAAAAACTTTTGAAAGATGAAAATAAATGGTGTTGGAATAAATTGAATAAGATGAAAAACTTTGTGTTAAAGTAAAAAAAATCGATGGGTTAAAATACAAAATATGAAAATCTTTGGGTTAGAAGTGTAAAATCAATTTTTTTTAAAAACTCTCAAAGCATGGGGTACAATACCATATAGCATCAAAATGTTACTAATTTATATGGAAACTAGTAAAATGAGCCCGCATTACATGGTGGAAATTTTATTGGTATCTGTTGAGAAAATCCAAGAAGAAAATGTTGTTGTACACCCAAAAAAGATGTCAAAACATATATTATATCAATTAAAAACTATTAAAAATGTCAATAATAGTTTGGGTTGGATCGGCCATAGTAAGGTATTGTAAAAGCCCAAAATTTAAATCATTTATTAATATTAATAGAATATCACTCATGGGGAGGTTCATTTGAGAAGAAAATTAAATTGAAAAGCAAAAAAAAAAAAAAAAAAAAAAAAACAAAGGGTATAATTGTAGAATATTAAATAGGTTTTCTCTCATCTCATTTATTATTATCTTTGACTAATTAATTAGTCATAAAGAGTATCATCCCCCACACTAAAATTTTTGTCTACACACATCAAAATTTATTCTACACGTTTTGAAATTTATCCTACGCATATTGAAATTTATCCTACACAGCTCGTAGTTTATCATACACGTCTCGTAATTTATCCTATACTTTAAATTAATTATTTTTCTTCTTTGAAAAAATATATTATTTGAAAATAAGTTACAAATTTAATGTAGATAGCTATTAAAAAAGAAAGACTATCAGTTAATGATCTATCTAAATTTCCCAATATACCCTTACACTAATATTAAATACAAAATTAAATGAAGTAAAATGAAGTATTCTTGTTGGTTGAAATTTCTTCTTTTTTATTCTTATAAAAATATCTTCTCATTTGAACCCTCCACCATCACTCGTTATATATAAATACATTTAGTTTGAATTAGAAAAAGGAAACCTGAAAATACATATTAACAAAATCGACAACTAACAAAAATTAAGCTATCGCTGGTTAAATTAAATAGATTTCTTTTATAAAACCGAGTAGCTGCATAACCCACTTAGTTAGATTTATGCTATTAAAATAAAAATTGTCACACCAGAAACAATGGCGAAAACATCAAGGCGAGATATAATAGATTGCTCAAAAACAACATAACACTAAATTTGAGACAATATATTAAAATTCAAAATTACATTTCATTTCACTAAATCAAGCATTACATTACATTACATTACATTACATCACATTACATCACATTACATTACATTACATTACATTACATTACATTACATTACATTACATTACATTACATTACATTACATTACATTACATTACATTACATTACATTACATTACATTACATTACATTACATTACATTGTTCATTAAAATGGAACGTACGACAATTGGAATTTCAAAACCAACAATCTTAAAATGCATAAATTAAAACTAGGTGAGTATCTAAATCCACCCTAAGTCTTTTCTTTCGAAATCATTATCAAATATTTCCTGCAACATGTATAAAATATCCGTCAACACAAATTATGTCGGTGAGCGTACTAGTTTCTCTACATAGCGTAAGTGTGAATAAAATCTCAAATCCACGTGTTAATTGTATACTAATTCATATAATCATACTGACATGCAAGACTAAATATCAACCCAAAGTTTCCACTAGTGTAACCTTATCACCGAAGTGAATAAGACTGTAAAGATTGAATACTTAACAATCACCCAATAAACGAGGTGATGTGCTACTTCTATAGCACTATACATGTTAATGATGGCTTTTAAAGTTAATGATAGATAGCATGACATAAGATTGTTCTAGCATGTATAATGATTTAGCAAAACAAGTATGCATGTTAAAGGATTGAGTGTTTGCATAAGATTGATTGTATGTATGTAATTGTGTATTTAATTACGGATACATGTTGCAACCCAAACAGTATTTAAAACGTAAAAAGGGTCAAGTATGAAAAACTCATATACCTTTGTTTATCTTTTTAGGGTAACTTCGATGTTCCAATCTTCAAATCCGCGGATTTGGGAATGTAAACGAAAGTTACAAGTATGAAATTACATAAAAATATATCCCATCTTGGACACTCATTCGAACACTATTATTTGTTTGTGTTTTTCATGAGTCCTATACCCATTAGAAATCCGAACTAAGGAATCTAAGTCTTCACATATTCTCCACCTTAACTTAATATTTAACGATGGTTTGGTTGATACCATAGTTGGGTTTTGGAGTATGTATTATGTAGGTATATATATACATATATTAGTTATATTACCAAGTATGTCAAGTATTAGAGGTAGGATAAATCCTCTAACCTCAAGAATTCACCAATGCACAAATCACCAACATGGTTGGTCATGAATATAAGAAATGATATTTACAGTTAATCTATCTATTTGCTAAGTAACCAAGTGAGGTTGCTTCCAACATTGTATGGTTGGAGACTTGGTGTAGTGTTGCTCACTTTGTGACTTGAAGATTACTTAGAGACTTGCAAGAACTTAAAAGAAGGCATATTAACCTTAAAGTTTTTGGAAAAAAAAACCTTAACTCAAGCCATTCAACATGGAAGTTAGTTGGTGGCTTGGTTTAGCATGCAAAAGTTTCAAGAAACAAAATAAAGATGAACATGTGGAAAGTTTTTAAGAAAAGTCAACAAAAATCCTAACTTTGGACCTCAAAATGGTGGTTTAACGTATTTGTTTACCTTGGTAAACATGTGGTAAGAATACTAGAGGTTGTCCAATGAAGGAGAAGAAATAAAATCAAGAAGAAAAGTGCAAGAACAAGCTCAAAACTCACTGTATTGAACTTGGAACAATCTGCTTAAAGTTACAAAATCTTGAAGATTGAGAGAGTATGGAAATTATTAGAGGGTGTTGAAAGTGTTTAGGAGGCGTGGGAGTGTTGTATTTATAATGGGTGAAGCAGTTGGGTGTTTAATGAAGGTGGTTGGGAGATAAAAGGAGGGAAAAGCCAAAATTCGCAAAGTTGAAAATGAATCTGCAAGACAGATTCCATACGGATTGCAAGGATATTCCATACGGTCCGCATGGACCGTCATAAATCCTAAAAATTCCTTTTTGGTCTTTGTGGTTATTGGGGCCATAAAGCATAGTTAAACACGTTTTGGACATTTAAGGTGTATATAAGTGATACGTAGCACCATCTTTTGTCGAATTGTTGATTTGGAGTCAAAACTTCTTGTGTTGCAATTGGTTTCCAAATCACTATGTGGGTATTAGTTAAATTTTCATAGGAAATAAACCAAGTACTCAAGTGTAAGTGCATATAGGTTTTTTGGACTTTGGTTTGTATGTTTATTGCCGAAATCGGGTTTCGACATGGCGAATAATGCTTTTTATGGAGAACATAAAGCTACTAAACCACCTCCAGACTCTAGGACGTGGGAGGTTGCATTGTCACAATTGCCTGTTTCAGTGCAGTGTAGGGGATCACCATAGTTATATAAAGTCAATAACAAAGTAAAAATAGCAACCAAACCTAACAAAATTTAACTTTCAACTACATGCATTAAAGAAATGGACGTAAAATATTAATAGTATATTTGTTTTCAAGACACAGATCATCATAGTATATTTGCGAGTTTCGGTTATAAACTGACCTTAGACTATTAATTGTCGGGTTAGGACTGATAAAACATGTTCTAATATTAATTGCCAAGTCATTAGAATGTTAAAATATAATTTAGAACTTCTGTTTTATTAATTTTAATCATTTTAAAACATTCTATCCAGTTTGACTTTTTGTCAAACTACTTTGACCCGACAATTGACTAGTCAAACCAGATAATTAGGAGGTGCCCTTTTAAGGGTTAATCACCTACCTTAATATGGTTCCATAACCACTTTCAATTTGATCAGTGGCTGGTGCATATGTGATTAAAACGAAAGTTAAATCTAAATTACGATAAGTTTGACTTCTAGGTAATTAAGCTAATTAAAACGACTAAGCAAGTAATTAGAAGCTTACTAATGGTCCTAGCTGTCTTTTCTACCCTTGAAAGTCTTCTCCTAATGATGCAAACTCCAGAAGCAAGTGTTTGAAAGTTGATTGCAAGAAGTGAGTTCAAGAACTCAAGAACTAAGGCCCTTAAATACTAAATTCCATGAGCTTAGATCATTCACACCTGTTATGGGACATCCTAGGATCACCCCAGGTGTCCTAGTTGATGAAATAAACCGACATATAGCCCATTGAGTCGATACAATCCAAGTTATGGCGGTTTGGAGAAGCTGACCTGCACCTGGCATTCATTTTCTGCGCTGGGCATTCTCAGGCGGGCCGCGTAAGCCATAGATGGGGCTTACGCGGGCCACGTAGGCCTGTTTTACTAGCAAAACAAGTTTCAAAGCTGGCAGATTCAGTCCCTGATTGTTTTAAACCCTTTTTAACCTTATTGTTGGCATGTAAGGCCCTTGTAGTTAGTTTGTTGAGGCTCAAGGGAGAATAAACAAACTTCGTTAGGCTCGGGTTTGTTAAATATCATTATGAATGCAAGTTTCATCAAGTTGACACTTATAGCCCAAAGTCTTGAAAACATGCTTAACGATCTCGAAACCACGTGAAATTTTTATCACTTATTCTTGGGAGTATATTTGAATATTTCGAAGCCTCGGTTTCGTTAAAAAGGTCACTCAGAGGTCAGAATTAACATGTTGACACGTTTAACCCTTATAGTTTTATAATCTTCCGATTATTTTCACAAACGGCTTCTTATATCCAATTAATCACCCATTTAAGAATATGTTCTTCACGTATGGTCATTAAGAGGCACAAGTTTGGAATGTTGACACTTTTAGTCCCTTCGCTTACATATTTTCAATGTTTGTCAACTTTAGTCCCTCAAACTCAATCTTTCACATATTTAGAGTTTAGGACACGTGTCTATACATAATTTGACGTTTTTTTACGTGGTGTTACAGAAACCCACTTTCTACAAATCATCAAAACAAAAATTTCAACTTACCAATCATTGAACAAGCTTAGATTATTCCAGTTTTGGGCTTATGCATCTGTTTGGGTTCTTAATCTCCTTCTGATTTTGAGAATTTTATAAACTTAGGGTTTCTCCTTGCCCCTTCTTGCTCTGGTCGATCCACATAACACACAAAGGTGTGTGTTTTGTGTTTTTGTTTTATTCAATAACTTTCATTCTTTTAACAAGTTTAACCCCTCTAGTAATTATTGTTGTTTATTTGTCACATAGCTTTCCTTCTTATTGAATCACTAATATGTGCATTTAACTAGGTTAACATAACATAACTAGACATTTAGGTAACATAATAAATTGCATTTTTGGGGTGTTACAAATTATAATCTATATCTCTAATAAAGCAAACCATTGGGGGACACACGTCACCCTATGGTTGATGCTAAATAAGCAGCCACATAAGCATACATGTGGCATATCTCAAATGACAGGACATGTGGCATTGCTCTAAGTGTCCGATTGAACTTGGCTTCTCACATACGCTATACTCTCTCTCTCATTCTCTCAAAATCTATCATACACCCTCTGCGAAACCCTAATCGGCGATTCATCTTCTGAGCAGCCCTAATCGCCGAATCGGCTTTTCACGATTTTAAGATGCAATACTCCTCATAACCCTAATTCAGTCTCTCTCACTCTTCCTCTTCTCTGGCGAACATGAACAACATCCAATACTTTCGATCAATAATCAAGAAGACTCTAACACTACGGTACTGTCTAATTTGACGATTTCATGATCTATTATTCAAATTCTTTGAGTCGTTAGGGTTTTAGTCTAGGATTTGATGATCGATTCATGTATGCTTCGATTTGTTAGGGTTTTAATCCATGATTTGATATTGTTTGATTGTTTCATTATTTCTGCTTTGATTTTCATTTTTTTTTATTTTTTTTGTTGATTCATTTGTACAAAATAAAATCGATTTAGGTTATAGGTTTTATATTTTCAATAATTTGTGTTGATTCTATTATAGAATAGTCTGATTATAGGTGTTTTGTTGCAAGACAACCAGTGGTTTTGGTGCTAGAAAACCGGTGGTGATTTGTGTTCTTGATGGAATGGTGTAGGTTGGTATGGGGAGAAGTTCGCTGGTGGATTATCGAACTCTTCACATCAGCGGTTTAACATTCTATGCAGTGCAGATAAAGTCGGTGTTATAAGCTTCAGTATATTTGGCATATTCCCGATTGGGAAAATTGTAATCTTCTTTTCTCGTCACTCAAGTAAATATGAGCCACAAATTGGAAAAATAAATGATGAAAAGAATGTAGCCTTGATGTTTAAAGATAAGTATGGGTTGGTATCTTGATTTGCATGTTTTTGTTTGTTGGATTGCAGGATATTCATTTGACTGCAAATTGCTGAATGCTTCAATTTGTAAGGTAATTCCTTTACCACTTAGTCACTTAGATTACTTTTGTTTCAGTTTTATTATAGTTAGTGGAGGTGGCAAGATGGATGTGATGTTGAATCATGTTACCTTTGTGAGTTGAATTTTAAATCTCGGTACTGTTTGATCATAATCAATTCATTGTTTGATTATGTTATTGGGATTACTTTTCACTTTTTCAGTTACTGCTATTCTTTTTATATGAAGGTAACGGTGTCGTGGAGGTTAAAAAGATTCTTCACTTTGGTTCCTTAAACAATGTCATGATGTCTGTGTTTGGAAGGTTATATGATTTTAGTGAAAATGGGGGTGAGGGGTGCGAGCTTGAGGAACTTGTGAGTGAAGGTTATGAGTTGTTGGGGATATTTAACTGGAGTTAGGGGTGTTCAATATTGGATTATCCGGTTTTCGGATATTCGAAAACCGGATATCCAAAAATTTCGGATAGTGAACATTGATATCCGAATCCGTATCCGAAATTTCAGATATCAAAAAAAAATTGGATATCCGAAATTTCGGATACGTATTCGGATATCCAAACGGATATCCGAATTTATAAAAAAATCAAAATTTCCGTTTCGTGTATAGATTAAAACTGAACTTATATTCGATTTTTTAAGTTTCCAACATTTAAAACTAAAAATAATCATAAACTCACATGAATATAATTATTTACTACTTTTTTACTAATTTTTACAATACTTCAAACTAAATATAATGCTCATATACTATATATATTTATAAAAAAAATAATTAGTTTTCGGATATCAGGTAATCGGATTATCCGAAATATTTGAAATTCATATCCGAATCCAAATCTGAAAATTCGGATTATCCGGTTTTCGAATATCAGAATTTTCGGATATCCGAAATTTCAGATATTTCGGATACAGATTTTTGGATATTTCGGATTCGGTTTCGGATCCGGATTTTTTTGAACACCCCTAACTGGAGTGACCATTTTCCGGTTGTTAGTTGGTTTGATTTGCAAGGTGTCAGGAAGAGGTGTAGGAAGTTGGTGTCTAAGGTTAATGTTTTTGTTGGGGAGATTATTATGCAACACCGACAAAATGATTTTAATGGGGATTTAGTCAAGGTGTGGCGTGTTAGAGAATATGTGGAGTGTTAAGTTTTGTTTACCTGTTCTACTTATAAAATGATTTTTTTTTGCCGCCATGTAGGATGCAGTCCTATAACGTGACATGCAATTATGGAGTTTTTGAAAAGATAAATAAATTCAAGTACCGATGTAGTGGGTTTTAGTTATAATGTTAGTAATAAAGTTTATGTCATTTCTGTTTACTGTTTGTAGTTACTCACCTGTTAAGGCTGTAACACGTCCCATCTTTTAGATTTTGGCGTTTTGTAATTTTAATAGTGTTTAGACAAAGATGGCACATTGTTCTGTTTCTCTTGCACATTGTTTTATACATTTGTTCTAAAAAATGCTTGTAAAACCCCAAGATGTCACAAATTTTATTATAGTTGTAGAGTTTGGCGTTTTACAAACACTCTTTTAGAGAAATAATATATTTTTAGTGGAAAATTAGAAAACAAACCATAGAAAGAAAAATATAAGCGAAAAAAATAAATTAAAAATCCTAATCGAATTTCTCTCCCAAATCTTCACTGTCATCGGTCTCTTTCCACTTTGAAACTACAAGAACCGTCACAAATATATGGCGTTTTGGCTTTGGTGTGATTTATTGTTGTTCGTTGTTGAAGTGGATTTTTGTGGATGTTGGAGACAAAATGTCGTGGGTTTTTTGTTTGGTTTTCATATTTATCTTCATCCCACTCTTCAGTGTCATCAGTCTCTTCATCTCATCCAAGCCTTCTTCAAGAACAAATATGACAAAATGACATATGACTGTCACCAGTCTCTTTTTCTTGAAGATTTATCCATTTCATGCAACAAAATTGTAGGATCGATTTGTGACCCAACCGAGTCGTTCAGAAGAGTTCTAAGGCTATACGAAAGGCGGAAACAGACGTATAGACTCCAAACAACTTGAATATCACTTTAACCTTCTTGTATATTGAATATACAGAGATTACAGTTACAAGAAATACCGACAGAACTTCAGTACAATATCCTGATTCCCCACCAAATGAAATGATCACTAGCCTATTTATAGAGATTCTGATTCCCCATGAAAGTGGAATGTTCATTTCGTGGGAAATCAACATTTCGTGGGAAATCAACATTTCGTGGGAAATCAACTCTAAAACTCTATTTTCCTGAACTACGTGACTCGATCTAACATATCTAGTGTAAGACTCGATACAAGACGAAGTCGACAGATGTATGCACTAACAAAAATCTTATTGAATTACCTCCCTCACCTAACAATCCATTCAGTGAAACTTCACGCAGAACTATACTGAATATCCAAGAAACGATGTTTGCCATCTTTGATTTTTTTTTTTAACTTTTTGACGTTTTACAGTGAGTGGTATTTAGGAACCATGGCGTTTGTTTTTTGTTTTGATCAATGGAAGGTGCAGACGTTTCTGTTTATAGGATGTCTTTGGCGCGTAGTTTAGGCAGGATATTATTAATAAGTGCAATTAATAAAATATCAGTCGTTTCAATTATTGTTTGTATTTCCTGTTTTGCTCAGCTTTATCTGTTAAGTATGTAACACGTCCAATCTTTCAATTTTGGCGTTTTATATTTAATCGCGTTTTTGTAGGCTAAGATTATAAAATACACCAACTAAAACACAGAAAAAACCACGCATGAAAAATATTTTTTATTAGTTGACGTTTTGTATTTAGTTGGCGTTTTATATTTTATGGCATTTTGTGGGAGAAACGATGTTTACCTTTTTACCCTTAATGAAGCACCTTCCAAACAATAAAATTGATGTTATTTACGAAAACACCACCACGCCAATCTAAGATTGCACAAACTAAAGACTCGCGACCATTGTTTCAGGAATTGTGGAATGGTATGATAATATGCGAAGAACTAATCACAAATTTAAACTTGCATTAGTTTTGAATGTAAAGTTTACTCCATTTATAATGAAGGGGTATGTATCCCTTTGGTGTATCGGCATGTTGATTCGGTATCTAACCACTATAATTACCAATACTTAAGGTTATGCAATAACAAAACAAATTAAATCTAACTTAGGCTATAACTAATATTACGCTGATCTTAAGATTAAATCTAATATTATGGTAATAGTTGTCACGATCCTCCACTAACGACATTGCATCAAACTAAAGAATTCTGTTGAAAATGGATCCATGGTCGTTACCACGATCATGCCATGTTGCGATCGTCGATATACAGTTCAAAGACAACATCCCTGATATCGGATCGATGACATCAACCGTCTAACCTTTGGACCAACTTTCAAGAACAAAATCTGAGTATATAACATGACTGTTGTTATCCCCGCTTCCTTCAACTTTCATTGGGTCCTCCTCAAATAAATCAAAATTGAAGAACTTATTAATATCAACTTTCTCACAATGCTGAGAAGAATAAGGTTGATCATTATCAATCCCAGTAATCAAGTTTGTATGCATGAGACCCTTAGTTGGATAATTATGAGCATAACTTGTTGGGGTCATCCATATACTTGATGTGTAACTCATTGGATATGAGACACTTGACTTCAACAATCCATGACCATGTTGGACGCTCGACATTATCGGCCCATTATTTGATGCCATTGATGATAAAGCATACGGAGGTATTGTGTAGACTCGAGTCATTGGTGGTTCTTCACTAAGACTACAATCAACTGATGAATGCATTTTTGGTCCATGATTTGGTTGAAAGTTGTAGATGTTAGTTCGAGGATGGTGACGTTGATCAAATGATTCAAGAATGTAGATATGATGGATGGTTTCAGATGAGGAAGATGCTTCATTGGGTTGATTGTTGGATACCAACAACTTCTTCTTCTTCTTTAGCTTTGAGTTCCATAAGTTTTTAATCTCATTGTCTGTTCTACCCGGCAAATGTTTTGCAATTTGTGCCCACCTGAAATAAAATAGAAAACAAGTAACATTATATTACAAATCTGTAAGGCTAAAGGGTGTGAGGGTCATTGTTGGGACATGATTCGTTAAGTAGGAACATGAATGGAAGGCTATACCACCCCTCCCCTAATCCACCATGGTTTGCATGGATTAAACCATCACAACCATGGTCCTCCTTTCTATTTTTCAAGTAATCATTTCCTTTTTTTAGACAAAGATAAATTAAAATAAATAAGGGGATAGTGGTTTTGGTCATGGCCACACCCTTAGGGTAGTGGTTTTGGATTGTGGATTAGAGGTGCGTGACATGGCACTGACGTGGAGGGTCATGATGATTATGAGGCTCATGACCACATCTTATAGCCTAATTAATTTAAAAGAAGTCCATATTTGAAAAAGGAAGTTGTAGCATTACTTATTGCCAATTGAGTTTTGGAGGCTGAATATAAGACTAATTTCTTCAGTGGTGAAATTTCCACGCTTTATATTTGGATTCAAGTAATTAATCCATCTTAATCGACAACTCTTCCCACATCTTTTGAGTCCTAATTACATTCACAGTTTAATTAAACATAAAAAAGAAATGCGAGTAATAAATAATAAAATAGTAAATAAAAAACAAAACACTAAAGGAATAATACCCATTTAAATCACTTTTTTAATGTGAGAAACACCTTATTAATAATAACAACCCAAATAGTCAATGATCTCTAGATCAAGTGGTGGAGGACTTGCATTTCTCTTGAGAGATGCAGGTTAAACTCCCACTTGGTGCAGAGTGAGGCACTGGTGGGCAATGATAGGAGACCTAGGAAAACCTGGGTTGGATCCTTAAGCCAAACGGGTTTTACCGGTAATTTCACTGTCGTGCCTACGGGCGGGTGGGTTACCGGGGAAACCCCGAAATTGGTGGTGGACTCGGGTTACTCTCGGAGTACTCCGTTTGTCCAGTGGGTGCCCCGAGAGTGGTCGGGATTGATTCTGTTGACCGTTTAAAAAAAATAACAACCCAAACAATATCTCTTGTATCAAAAACAGGAAATAAAACACGGATTTTCATTGGCCCGTGGATTTTTCTATAATTGAAGGTCTTGTGATTTGAAGTGTGTATCAAAATGATCAATATTAAAAATTAATTACCAAGAGTATTATTAATAATTTACTATTTCTTTTGTAAAATAGACAGGAAATGAAAAAGGATGCCTATCTCCCTTGTGACCAAGGCTCCATGATATAGAGGTCTAACCATGATATAAATGAAGACCAATAAATGTTAAATCTTTTAAACTCTATAAAAAATGTTAATTTTTTTGTAGGTGAGAGAGAGACCAGTAAGTTCTGTTCTGGAACGAAGCTCCATTTGACTTGATCATGATTTATAACGTAAGCGAAAAGTGTTTCATCTTCTTCAGCCGACCAAGTACCTAGCTTCACTTTCTGTTTATTACAACATTTGTGTTCATGTGCCATCTGTATAAGATCTATTAAAAGAAAATTTCAAAATCAATGAATACATATATATAAACAAATTATCATATGCAAATCATGAAATCATAAAACTTCCAAGTATTTTACCTTGTTTCTTCTAAAACATTGAAATTGAACCTTTGTAAGCAATGTAGATAAGTGATGAAAGCAATGCGAACAATTGTAGGATTGTATGTATGAAATAGAACCATAGTACCTCTTTATATATTGTTGTGTTTTGCTTTTAATTTATGTGTCATTTGGAGATATGATGAATTGAATGCATCTCGTGACTTTGACTGATATGATTAAAAAAAGAAATTTAAAATTTACATTCCGTCAATGCTTAAATAATACTCATACATGTGATTAAATGTAGTGGTGAATTTATAATTTATTTTCTACGATGGGCGGGGAGGGGGTCGATCGGGAGGTTTGACCGAACTATTAAAGGGGGCAATTGGGATTTTTGTCTAAAAAAAAAAAAAAACTTAAGGGGGCACTTGCCGCCCACCCTTAAATGTGGCTCCGCCATTGATGAAATGATCACTGGTTTTTCGTGTGTGAATGGTTTTATAGATCTTGTCCTTACGAAATTAACGTTTTTTTATGAGAATTAATTGCATTGAAAATAGAATTTGTAATTATTATTATTGACAATAATTTATACGCGAATTGGATTTAAATAATCCCAACTTTCTCAATTTGGCCGATAATAATCGCAACTCAGTTATTTGCCGATAATAATCTGACCGGTCCACTTTTGGCCGTTAATAGTCCACCATCAAAAATAGCTTAACGAGGTTAACTTTTTTTCTGAATTACAAACCGATGTTTTAGAGATTTTGATCAGAATGAGGATACGAGTCGATTTATGTAAACTTATCTCGAAACGGTGCTCTAAATTGAGAAAATTGGGATTATTTAAATCCAATTTACCTAATTTATATTATTATTATTATTATTATTATTATTATTATTATTATTATTGTTGTTGTTGTTGTTGTTGTTGTTACTACTACACATGTTTATATTTACATTTATTTTATTTTAATTATATTTAAACTTGAACATTAAATGAAAGTAATGTCTACTTTTTATATTTTAATATAACTAGGTTAAAAAAAGTTCGCCGCGTTGCAGCGAATTTCTTTTGTTATTTAGTCTGTGTTTACATGCGTTTTGAAATCACTACGAGCGCGTTGCGAACAGAACTGCTGACAAGAATTAAAAGAGAATGTAGGAAAAAAACACTAAAAGATAACCAAAAGAAAATCAACCAAAAAGTTAGATGGTAATGATGTTGTTCGTATGTAACCCGTGGTCAGATATGTGCAGATGATTCTGGGTACCGATACCAAATTTGTCAAACCGAAAGATCTTAAGTACCAATTCGGTACCGACTTTTAGCGTTCCTGGTACCGGTTCACTACCGTTTTTACCTTCATATTCCTGTACCGTAACCGGTATTTTTGGTATCAGTATCGAGTATCGATTCTGTATCAGTTGGCACCGAGCTCATCCCTATCCCTGAAACTAAAAAAAAGAAAAAATTAAAAGTTGAATAAAAGCAACAAAAAAAGTTGTACGATACCGTTGTTGTTCGTACGGTACCAGTGATCAGGGATGAGTAAATGGTACCGGGTAGCAGCACTGAATTTCTCGAACCAAAAGATTTACAATATCAATTTGGCACCAACTTTTGGTGTTTTCTGTATTAGTGTCGGTTTTTACTTTCATGTACCGATACCGAACAGGGCCGTACAGGTATTTTCGATACCAGTACTGGCTCGATACCCTTCATGTACCGATACCGAACTGGACTGTACAAGTATTTTCGATACCAGTACTGGCTCGATATCAGTTGACACCAAACTTATCACAACACGTGATATTAAAAAATGATTAAAGTTAAAAAAGTAAAGAAAATAACTATTGTAATATTTAAATAATGAAAGTATTAAAAAAACTATACACTATTATAATATTAAAATTACTATTTATTAGCTTCTATTTTTAATATATATATATATAATTGGTATTAGAATGTTGAGAAATAAATAACACAATCGCATAGTTAATTTTTTTAAGTTAACAAACATGTATTAGTAACAGGGTGAGGATCAAATAGAAAGTTTATTTTGGTCGGAAGGATAGGAAGCAATAAGATTATGACATGTGGCAAAATTTAAAAAAAAAAGAGGAAAAGTATTTTAGTCAATTTTACCCAATCCACTCTATTCTTCTCTCTATAACTTCAAAATCCATCATTTTCAAAACCCACCATTTTCAAAACCCACCATCTTCAACCTTTTCTTCACTTTCTATCTTAATAATCACTACATTATAGTGCGATTTTCATCACCAATCAATGATTCAAACACCAAATCAACGTGTTCTTCAACTTTTTTTGAAGAAACCCGGTTTAATTTCATATAATATCTCATATTTTACTGTGATTTTGAAGCAAATCACTTGATTCGTTCGATTCAATCGCTGATAAGTGTTTCTAACATTCAAGTTTCGTCAATTGGTGAAGACATTTGAAGAATTCGGCTTCGATCTATGTAAGAAATTTTTGAATTGCATTTTTATGATCTGGGTTTTTGTATTGAGTCATTGCGTTTTACAAAGTCATCTTGGCGGGGTCCGAGGGCAGCGACCCTGGGAATGTGGTCCAAGGGGCAGAAAATTTAAATTAATTAAATTGCTTTAATAAAATTGCATCAGAAAATTTAATTTTCTGGAAATTGCCTGATTTCGTAGACATTTTTTGATCTCCTACTTCCTGGTTCAGACAATTCACAGATAAAACATACCCTGGTTCAATGCGTTTTAGAGAGAACACTTCCTAGCCTTCGTAGCCAAAAAAACTCCCTATTATATCCTAACCCTTACATAATATTCAAGATCAGTGAAAAGATAGGTGGGTTAAAGAAGTAAACAAAAGATCAAATACAAATAACTTTAACGTATAAAACGTACGAACCGAAGGTTTTGCTGAAAAAACGCGGTGGCATTTTCGTAATTATAAGTAATTATCAAAATTACTCTACAAATGATCATGTAGAGTAATTTTGTAAAATGTTCTTGTAGAGTAATTTTGATCTTTTAGAGTAATTATCAAACTTACTCTACAAGTGTATTAAAATTACTCTCCATCAAAATTATTCTACAAGTGAATCAGAATTACTTTGCAAGTTTATCAAACAACATATAATTTAAAATTACTCTACAAATGATCTTGTAGAGTAATTTTGATCTTATAGAGTAATTTTGTAAAATGATCCTGTGGAGTAATTTTGAACTTGTAGATTAATTTTGTAAAATGTTCTTGTGGAGTATGTTTTTTTAGCATTTAGTTATGCGGTGTAGCTTTATGGTTTAGTTTTTAGCATTTAGTTTGGGTGGGGGGGGGGAGGGGGTTAGGTTTTTTGTAGGTTTTTGGGGGGTATGGGGAGTGTTAGGTTTTTTTGGTAAGGTATAGTTTTTGCTCTACAAGAACATTTTACAAAATTACTCTATAAGATCAAAATTACTCTACAGGGTCATTTGTAGAGTAATTCTGATAATTACCCTACGAGCAAATAAATACGAAAATGCCACCGTGTTTTTTTTTTTTTTTTTGCCTTTTTCATGCTATTCGTACATTTTGTACGTTAAAGTTATTTGTACGGGAACTTTACTCTAAAGAAGTATGTTATAAACAATAATAAAATATACATTTATTGCTCGTTGAATTCTAATTGTAATATAACTAGCAATAACAGCCACGCGCATTGTGGCGCGAGTACATCGTAAACATCGAATGGATTAATCTAAACGTCATGCGATGCAACAACCATATGAAAACGCGTGTTTCGACGTATCCGATTAAACTCAACGTAACCTATATAAGCATTGTGATTGGATCAACGTAAAGTAAATTGAGTTTATATCGTACAATCATAATGTATTATATGTGACCCGACTCATCAATAGAAAACATAACTGGTATAAAGGAAAAACTGCACGTGTAATCTAAAGGGATTAATTAAAGCTTTTGAGAAAAAAAAAACAAAATGTGGTTCGAAACAGAATTTACGAAACATCCATAAAATAAGCACGAAAACATATTATATTTGTCCTGACTCGATTCCCAAAAATTATCGTCCAATCATATACCAACTCGAATTTATACCAAAACGTACATAAAAATATGCACGTAAAATGTTTTTTTAAACGAAAATGTATTATAATTGACCTGAGTCGTTTCCAGAAAAGGTCGAAACATAGATCAAATCAAATTTATACCGACACATATATAAATACATGCACGTAAAAAAATAGTTTTTTTTAGGTAAAGGAAGTATAGGGGTAAACTCGAAACAAATATTAGTAAAAAACTTAATACGTTAAAAACGTTCGTAAAACCATGCCAAGTTGCAACAATGTCACACCACTACCAGCGACCACCAATAGCGCAAAAGGTCGTAAAAGTAAAATAAATAAAAAAATGAAAAGTAAAAACATAGAAAAATTAATTAAGTCGATCTAGGACTCGCACATTCCGATGAATCTGTCAAATGTGGAAAAATAGATGCATTACGACGGGCCTATCAAACAGGAAAACAGACAAAAAAACATTGAACCTCACATGCACGTTGTGGCAAGTTAACTCGCAAAATTTAAAATGAAACATAAAACGAAAAACCTTTGAAAGATGAAAATAAAAGGTGTTGGGATAAATTGAATAAGATGAAAAACTTTGTGTTAAAGTAAAAAAATCGATAGGTTAAAATACAAAATATGAAAATCCTTGGGTTAGAAGTGTAAAATCAATTTTTTTTTAAAACTCTCAAAGCATGGGGTACAATACCATATAGCATCAAAATGTTACTAATTTATATGGAAACTAGTAAAATGAGCCCGCATTACATGGTGGAAATTTTATTGGTATCTGTTGAGAAAATCCAAGAAGAAAATGTTGTTGTACACCCAAAAAAGATGTCAACACATATATTATATCAATTGAAAACTATAAAAAATGTCAATAATAGTTTGGGTTGGATCGGCCATAGTAACGTATTGTAAAAGCCCAAAATTTAAATCATTTATTAATATTAATAGAATATCACTCATGGGGAGGTTCATTTGAGAAGAAAATTAAATTGAAAAGCAAAAAAAAAAAAAAAAACAAAGGGTATAATTGTAGAATATTAAATAGGTTTTCTCTCATCTAATTTATTATTATCTTTGACTAATTAGTCATAAAGAGTATCATCCCCCACACTAAAATTTTTGTCTACACACATCAAAATTTATTCTACACGTTTTGAAATTTATCCTACGCATATTGAAATTTATCCTACACAGCTCATAGTTTATCATACACGTCTCGTAATTTATCCTATACTTTAAATTAATTATTTTTCTTCTCTCAAAAAATATATTATTTGAAAATAAGTTACAAATTTAATGTAGATAGCTATTAAAAAAGAAAGACTATCAGTTAATGAGAATATACCCTTACACTAATATTAAATACAAAATTAAATGAAGTAAAATGAAGTATTCTTATTGGTTGAAATTTCTTCTTTTTTATTCTTATAAAAATATCTTCTCATTTGAACCCTCCACCATCACTCGTTATATATAAATACATTTAGTTTGAATTAGAAAAAGGAAACCTGAAAATACATATTAACAAAATCGACAACTAACAAAAATTAAGCTATCGCTGGTTAAATTAAATAGATTTCTTTTATAAAACCGAGTAGCTGCATAACCCACTTAGTTAGATTTATGCTATTGAAATAAAAACTGTCACACCAGAAACAATGGCGAACACGTCGAGGCGATATATAATAGATTGCTCAAAAACAACATAACACTAAATTTGAGACAATATATTAAAATTCAAAATTACATTTCATTTCACTAAATCAAGCATTACATTACATTACATTGTTCTATAAATGGAACGTACGACAATTGGAATTTCAAAACCAACAATATTAAAATGCATAAATTAAAACTAGGTGACTATCTAAATCCACTCTAAGTCTTTTCTTTCGAAATCATTATCAAATATTTCCTGCAACATGTATAAAATATCTGTCAACACAAATTATGTCGGTGAGCGTACTAGTTTCTCTACATAGCGTAAGTGTGAATAAAATCTCAAATCCGCGTGTTAATTGTATACTAAGTCATATAATCATACTGACATGCAAGACTAAATATCAACCCAAAGTTTCCACTAGTGTAACCTTATCACCGAAGTGAATAAGACTGTAAAGATTGAATACTTAACAATCACCCAATAAACGAGGTGATGTGCTACTTCTATAGCACTATACATGTTAATGATGGCTTTTAAAGTTAATGATAGATAGCATGACATAAGATTGTTCTAGCATGTATAATGATTTAGCATAACAAGTATGCATGTTAAAGGATTGAGTGTTTGCATAAGATTGATTGTATGTATGTAATTGTGTATTTAATTACGGATACATGTTGCAACCCAAACAGTATTTAAAACGTAAAAAGGGTCAAGTATGAAAAACTCATATACCTTTGTTTATCTTTTTAGGGTAACTTCGGTGTTCCATTCTTCAAATCCGCGGATTTGGGAATGTAAACGAAAGTTACACGTATGAAATTACATAAAAAATATATCCCATCTTGGACACTCATTCGAACACTATTATTTGTTTGTGTTTTTCATGAGTCCTATACCCATTAGAAATCCGAACTAAGGAATCTAAGTCTTCACATATTCTCCACCTTAACTTAATATTTAACGATGGTTTGGTTGATACCATAGTTGGGTTTTGGAGTATGTATTATGTAGGTATATATATACATATATTAGTTATATTGCCAAGTATGTCAAGTATTAGAGGTAGGATAAATCCTCTAACCTCAAGAATTCACCAATGCGCAAATCACCAACATGGTTGGTCATGAATATAAGAAATGATATTTACAGTTATTCTATCTATTTGCTAAGTAACCAAGTGAGGTTGCTTCCAACACTGTATGGTTGGAGACTTGGTATAGTGTTGCTCACTTTGTGACTTGAAGATTACTTAGAGACATGCGAGAACTTAAAAGAAGGCATATGAACCTTAAAGTTTTTGGAAAAAAAACCTTAACTCAAGCCATTCACACATGGAAGTTAGTTGGTGGCTTGGTTTAGCATGCAAAAGTTTCAAGAAACAAAATAAAGATGAACATGTTGAAAGTTTTTAAGAAAAGTCAACAAAAATCCTAACTTTGGACCTCAAAATGGTGGTATACCGTATTTGTTTACCTTGGTAAACATGTGGTAAGAGTACTAGAGGTTGTCCAATGAAGGAGAAGAAAGAAAATCAAGAAGAAAAGTGCAAGAACAAGCTCAAAACTCACTGTATTGAACTTGGAACAATCTGCTTAAAGTTACAAAATCTTGAAGATTGAGAGAGTATGGAAATTATTAGAGGGTGTTGAAAGTGTTTAGGAGGCGTGGGAGTGTTGTATTTATAATGGGTGAAGCAGTTGGGTGTTTAATGAAGGTGGTTGGGAGATAAAAGGAGGGAAAAGCCAAAATTCGCGAAGTTGAAAATGAATCTGCAAGACAGATTCCATACGCATTGCAAGGATATTCCATACGGTCCGCATGGACCGTCATAAATCCTAAAAATTCCTTTTTGGTGTTTGTGGTTATTGGGGCCATAAAGCATAGTTAAACACGTTTTGGACATTTAAGGTGTATATAAGTGATACGTAGCACCATCTTTTGTCGAATTGTTGATTTGGAGTCAAAACTTCTTGTGTTGCAATTGGTTTCCAAATCACTATGTGGGTATTAGTTAAATTTTCATAGGAAATAAACCAAGTACTCAAGTGTAAGTGCATATAGGTTTTTTGGACTTTGATTTGTATGTTTATTGCCGAAATCGGGTTTCGACATGGCGAATAATGCTTTTTATGGAGAACATAAAGCTACTAAACCACCTCCAGACTCTAGGACGTGGGAGGTTGCATTGTCACAACTGCCCGTTTCAGTGCAGTGTAGGGGATCACCATAGTTATATAAAGTCAATAACAAAGTAAAAATAGCAACCAAACCTAACAAAATTTAACTTTCGACTACATGCATTAAAGAAATGGATGTAAAATATTAATAGTATATTTGTTTTCAAGACACAGATCATCATGTTAACAAATGTACTTGAAGATGAGAAAGGGATATCTTCGTCTGATAACGGTGGAGAAGGGAAAGATTTTTATACAATTAATCTTAGCTTCATCCAATGGCTCAAATTTCATGTTGTTCCCTTTATCTTTAATCGGAACATGAGAATATATAATTTTTTTGAATTACATGTTGTTCCCTTTAACTTTAATGGGAACATGAGAAATATATAATTTTTTTGAGTTTAAAGGGTCAAGATTTAATCTTAGCTTTATCCAATGGCTCAAATTGTATGTTGTTCCCTTCCACTTTATTAAGAATATATAATTAGTCAATGTTGTTCATCATCGTTTCTAGCTGTAATTCCTAAGTGCTCTTATCGGGGGGGGGGGGGGTCTAGCGGATTATAGACCCGTTAGTCTAATTGGATGTATAAATATGGTAATCTCGAAAGTCTTGGCGAACCGATTAAAGCCGTTAATATCGGGGCTGGTTTCGGAGGAGCATACCGCCTTCCTGGCAAATAGGAGTATTCTGGACGGCCCACTGGTTCTAAATATACCGTGGATGAAAAGGAACAAGAGGTCAGGTTTTATTTCCAAATTGGTATAGAGAAGGCGTATGACTCGGTCTGGAAGTTTCTTTCTTCAACAATGGCCCAAATGAATTTCCCGGCACTTCGGATTAGATGGGTGCTCGCTACTATCACCAATGCCCGGGTGTCGGTTCGGATTAACGGATCTCCAACTCAAGAGTTAACTGTTATAGAGGGCTGCGATAAGGGGATCCTCTGCCACCTTTTCTTTTTCTATTCGTCATGGAAGCTTTATCCGGGGTATTGAAAGAAGCAAGCTCGATTGGTGTATACAAAGGTATCAGGTGTACGCATAACAACCCATCTCTCTCTCATTTCTTTTATGCAGATGATGCGGTGTTCTTGGGCAAGTGGTCTTTGGAAAATGCCCGAAATCTTAACAGAATTTTGAGGTGCTTTTATCTAGCGTCAAGGTTACAGGTCAACTTGCGCAAGAGTAGTCTTTTTGGGATTGGAACAACTGAGGCGAACATCATGGACATGGCAAGCATTCTCAGGTGTAAAGTAGGACCTTTCCCATTCATTCATCTGGGGCTACAAGTAGGTACGAACATGAACCTTGTCAAGCATTGGAAACCGGTAATCGAGACCTTCAAAAAAAGACTTTCGTTCGGGGGTAAATTAACTTTAATAAAATCTATCCTTAATGCATTACCTATCTATTTTTTTTCTATATACAAGGCTCCAGCGCAGGTTATCAAGACTTGGCTATGTTAGCTAAGTGGTGGTGGCGTTTCAAGATAGATAGGGATAGTCTATGGAGAAGGGTTATTTGGTGCCTACATAACAGTTCTAGATCCTGAAACGTTATTCCTTGCTGGTTAACTCTTAGCAGGCCTTGGAAACAGGTGAACAGGGTGGCAAAGGACCTAGAAGAATATGGTTTTGACTTGCGCAGAGCGTTTAGAGGAGTGGCGGGTTATGGTAATTGTATATCCTTCTAGAAGGACTGCTGGATCTTTGAGGAACCGTTGTGTAGTAAATTTCCAAACATGTAAAACTTGGAACTTAATAAAAATGTGCAGGTGGCTGAGAGATTGGTGAAAGACAACGAAGCGATAATTATCAAGTTTAATTGGCGATGATCTTCGTCGACCGAAGAGGAACTTAATTAGCTTGAGGTGTTATCTCATGAGCTGATGTTGGTGAACTTAAGGGATGAAGAGGACTCTTAGATGTGGATTCATGACACATCAGGAATCTTCTTTGTTAGCAGCCTTAGAAAACAATTGCAACAGGTAGAAAGCTTGAACAAGGCAGTCGGTTTTCTGTGGAATAAATTAGGCCCCAGTAAATGTTAATTTTTTGGATTGGAGGATCATTATGGGGTAGGTTCCGTGCATGGCTGCACTGCGGCGGAGACACGTAACTCTTGATTTATACATTTGTAAGTTCTACGGCGATCAAGAGGAGTCCGTGGAGCATCTGTTCGTAGGATGTCAATTCACGCTGGCTGTGTGGGATTTCATTGCGGAATGGTGTAGATGCTCAAGTATGATTGGTTTTAGCATTAAGGATGTCATGTATTATCATCTCAATACCGTGGCACTCACAAATGGAAGAAGATGATACACCTAATTATCCTTGTAGCTTTTTGGGGAATATGGAGATACAGGAATGAATTGATATTCAAGAATAAAGAGCCAACCTGGACGGTGTGATGCAAGATATCCGAAATTTGAGCTACTTATGGTTCAAAAATTGCGCTACAAGGAAAGAGGTGATCATGGCTTCAATGGTGCAATATGGAAGTTTTAGCTATGAGATTGTAATTTATGTTTTTGATCTCTTTATGTACTGTATGTTTCTTGGTGTCGTCGAACGTTTGTTAGTCCAATTTTAATAAATTTTGTTGGCCTTTCAAGAAAAAAGAATATATAATAACAAGTTGAAAACGAAAATGACACCTATTAGGCTATGCGGTATGGTGATGGTCCATCCTTGGAGGATGATCTGCCACGTAAGCGCCACGTAGATCGGGTGTGAGGATGGGGCAAAGAGGATGGAGCTAAGGAAATGGGGGGATGGGTCTAATATATATGTATATATTGTATGTATAGGTCTGTGAGAGAGGGGGAGGGGCGTCTTTGCCATCGAGACCTCGACGTTGGCGACGATGGAGGAACAGCGACGGAGGGCATGAAATGGAGAGGGGGACGACGACGGAGGGACGACGTTGCTGGACGGTCCCCATATCGTCTAGCCTTAAAACAATTGAAACGACACATAGAGTGAGGTGATGTTCCATATATTGGTTATATGAAAACCAATCAGACAACATCGTTTATCTCCATACTAGAATCGATAGACATGATGGCCAATCACCAACATATTTTGGTCTTTTTGTTTTCGGCTTATGCCCAAACCGAATAATCAAATCTTAAGTTCTCAGCCAACATTAGCACGCAGTAAGCAATTAATCTGCTCATTTAAAGACGTTTAGGAACTTTAGAGGTCAAATGCATTAACTGTCATAAAACATAAACATTGATCAATTACATCACGTGTAGTTAAATAACAATCTAAATTCAAAGAGTCTCATTTCACGCGTCTAGGTAAGAAAGCAAAGAGTCTCATTCAAGGTCTGGTGATGATTTCGTGTTGGTGTATCTGGAAAGGAAGAAATGAATTAGTTTTCAAGCAGATTAGACGAAGTCCACAAGATATTTAGGGGTGGTTAAATCGAGGGATTATGGGTGGGTTAGAAATAGAACTCCTTGTAATTATATTAGTTGGGTGGATTGGTGTAAGTACTCGTTGTATATGTTTTAATTGTTTGCCCTTTGCCCATTTGGGTTGGGGTGTTGTTTGTTGTTTGGCCTTTTGCCCGTTTGGGTCGGAGGTGTGTTCTAATGAAGTTTACTTTAAAAAAATAATAACAATCTAAATTTACTTGATCTATTCATCATTTTTCCAATGAAAGTAAATAAGTTAAGTTTAGAATGGTTAATTGGTAAATACAAGGTTGAGTTGCTATCTCACAATTGTACTATATAAGTGAAGTTCCTATGTTCTTCAAATCATGCAATCAAACAAAATGGAGAGACTTTCTAATTCTCTTTTAGTGGCTTGTAATCTTTTTTTATCGTGTTCCAGAGTACATCAACTACAATTTATAAGTTCGTGGTTCGGACCGAAACCCGTGATTAGTGTGTGATTATGTTCAAAGAAGGAAATATTAGAGACGGATAGAAAAACTTTCTTGTATAAATTCGGTAGCATAACATTACAAACCGACATTACAAGCTAGCTGAACCATACCAAAGGAGCATACATCCGGGGAGAGACCAAGTGGTGATCTCTCCCCCAAAGTCTAAAACCTTCTCGTGTTGCAAATGACTAAGGGTTGGTATTTATAGCCACACCCAACTTCACTTGCAAACACACACGGTCAAACGAATAACCCTTTCATTTGACCACTTCAAACGAGCGGGTCTATACACGTTCGTTTGACTGTTTCACTAACTATTACATAATCAGCATACAAAGTAATCTAATCTATTCGAACAACATCAGACACAAAAACTGCACCAACAAATTCCCCCTTGTCCGTTGCTGTCGAATGCTGAAAATGCAACTGCAATCGATCTTTAGTCAAGTATTTGTTGATGTTGTCTTCTATGTGTTAACAAATTCCCCCTTTGACCGATGATCCAGGTAAGTAGTATCTTGACTTGAGTCTTCATAGTAATACCAAACCCTTGAATCTTCTCGTATAATATTTCCCCCTCAAAGTATGCGTATCCGTGTTGGGTGTTGTGCAATGTCCTCACAAGGCTAAATTGACCGATCTTCCACTAATCTTCCAATAACCGGCATTTGATAAGGGTTCCATTGGATACTATCTCATTCAAACATACTACATTGGTAGAGTTTTCTGGTGAACTGTCTTCTGTAAACCATCCTTGTGGAATCGACCAAGTAATGCACTTTGATCATCAGCACTTTGACCAAGTATATCACTTGCAAGCTCAACCAGCACGCTTAATTGAGCTACATCCAGATCTCATTGTCTCGCCTTTGTGAAGTTGACCATGTCATGCACTACGGATCTTTAGCAAACTCAACGAATTGAGTTAGACCCAGATCCCTGTAAAAATCCCAAAGAAACATCAAACCCAAAACCGAATCCTGCAAATTACCCCTCAACTATAACTTCTGATAGAGTTGGAATCCACACTTGTCAGCCTTGAAATATTAGCTCTCATAAAGATTTCCCAAGTCTTCAGTGAACAACGTTTTGAAACTACTGTTAACTTTAGATACCTGTATGTTTCCGTGCAAAACCCTTCACGCTGGCTGGAGAATTAATTAAAATTCTCAAACATGTGTTTGTGCAAAACATTCCACGCAGAACCTTTGGTATCTCCAGAAAATCACAAACTCTACCACATGTGATTGCATTTAGAAATTTACTTAAGAAATTCCAAAACATATGAAAATTTTTATCCCCCCATTTCTTTGGTAAAATCTCTAAACCTTAACAAATTCCCTCCTGCTGAGCGAAACTGTCGTCAACTTCACTGAACAAATTCTCTCCATTGAGCAGAATCTTTCACATGTTCTCGGTTTTTTGAAAAATCACAAAAGCAACTTTCTTGTTTGCATATTCTAGTTGATAAAGAAAGTCCCCTAGCCCCGTAGGATCTGACTTATATCCCCCCAAAGTTCTGCTAACACCTAATCCGAAAACTTCCATCATAGGCATAACTCTTCGACTTTGTGAACACGTTAGGACCGGTCTTGGCACTCTAGGTTCCTTCAATCGTTACCAAATGCGAGAATATGACAATAAACAAAATTCTTTCGAGCATTTACGAACACCGATAACAAAACAAATTTTTCACGTGCGGAAATAAATATACCGTTTTTGGCCCATAATAGTCAAGTCACCAATTTTGACAATTGCATCGGTAACCGTGACTACCCCACATTCTTAAAACTCATTTGTTTTCATCATCCTAAAGTGATCCCACGCGCTCCCAAAACCGTACAAATTTGACGTTGTAAAATAGAAGCTCGGTTCAGGTAAACTTTGCGAACACCCGACCCCAGACCAGCGAACAACTTAAAATGACGAGAGATGTAGGATTTTTGTTGAAAAGATACTTCCAAATAAATTTTCATCTCATACCAAGTGGGCCCGAACAGAAAAACCTAGCTACCAAATAAACAATTCTGATGAGGCCCAATTCTCATAAAGAGCCACAAGCCCAAATGGATTTCCATATCTCATGAAGAATAGTGGAACGAAAAACTTAAATAATTATTGGAATATAATTTGTAAATAGACAAAAAAATCCCACGAGAAATTGATTGTAGCCAAAACCACGAATGATTCAAGTTGTTTTTCGTGAAACAATATATTTCTTGGGTTGAGTGTATAAGTGTTGGATCAGATGTATTGTGAATCCCAATCCCACACCTTAAAGCCCAAGCCCAGACTAAATATAGATAAAAAAATCCCACTCTCTCTCTTCGATACACAGCATCCAGCAAAACCTAAAGATTCGACATTCGGCAGACAACACTGTATTCCAGCCACCATCATCAGACATCCTCCTTTTCACCCTCTTCACCGCTGTCGACTCTGAACCCTATCCATCTTTGCAAAACCATCACAGACCTAAACCCATACGTAATCATCCTCTCTGGTGGGCCCCACTCGGTCCACACACCCAATTCACCATCTTTCCCAGATGGATTTGTGGAATATGTTGAGAAAAATGGGATCTTTGTGTTGGGTATTTGATATGGGTTGCAGTTGATTGTGCAGATGAGCTGAACAGGAACCCCACGAAGAATGGCTGACCACGAAAGACCAGCTGGTTCTTCGTCTCCATGGACGAAGTATGTTCTTCGTATAGAAGGGGGTTCTTCGGCAGTAGTTCTTCGGGAGGGGTAAACATCAAACAACAAACATGTCCATGAAGTATGTTCTTCGTGAACAATGGTTCTTCGGCAGGTGCAGGTTTATTTGATATGCATGTTCTTCGTCTCTTGGATCTTCGTCAGTCATGGGTTCTTCACCAGTGGATTCTTCGCCCATGTAGGTTCTTCGTGAGTTAATCAGCGAACAACTCTAACCCACGAAAGATAGAGTCTTTCGTGGATGTCAATGAGGTGAAAAACCAACAGGTTCTTCATGGGAGACAGGTTCTTCGTGGAGGGTAACTGAAGAAACCCTAATGTTTCTTAAACAGCCGCCACACCCCCTTCAAGAACACAAGGAAGAAAAACTGCATATCTGACGAAATAACACCTCAAAATGTTAAAGGATGATGAAGACTTGATAATATTGGTGTGAAACATAAATCTTAACCCTCTTGTATGGTCCGATTCATCTTAGACCCGTCCAGATCTGGGTTTTTCTTCATGTTTTCACCACTTTACCTCTTGAACAAAAACACAAAAGTCACTGATCGAGAGCACATGTGACTTCGCAAATGGTTAGATTCACTAAGTTGGGTACCATGGCTCTCATACCAATTGTAAGTTCGTGGTTCGGACCAAAACCCGTGATTAGTGTGTGATTATGTTGAAAGATGGAAAGATTAGAGACGGATAGAACAACTTTCTTGTATAAATTCGGTAGCATAACATTACAAACTGGCCCAATTACAAGCTAGCGGAACCACACCAAAGGAGCATACATCCGGGGAGAGACCAAGTCATGATCTCTCACCCAAAGTCTAAAACCTTCTCGTGTTGCAAATGAGTAAGGGTTGGTATTTATAGCCACACCCAACTTCACTTGCAAACACACACGGTCAAACGAATAACCCTTTTGTTTGACCACTTCAAACCCGCGGGTCTATACTGTTGGTGCAGTTTTTATGTCCGATGATGTTATAGATTAGAATTATTTTATCCTGATTATGTAATAGTTAGTGAAACGGTCAAACGAATGTGTATTGACCCACTCGTTTGAAATGGTCAAACGAGATGGTTATGTGTTTCACTGTGTGTGTTTGCAAAACAAGGGTTGTGGCTATAAATACCACCACTTGTTCATTTGCAAAAAGAGAGAGTTAGCAGAGAGTGTGAGGAAGGTTTTAGACCTTGGGGGAGAGATCACCACTTGGTCTCTCCCCGGATGTATACTCCTTTGGTTTTGGTCGGTTAGCTTATAATCAGGACGATTTGTAACGTTATACTACCGGATTAATACAAGGAAGTTGTTTGTTAGTCTTTAATCTCTCCCGTCTTGAACATAATCACACACTAATCACGGGTTTTGGTCCGGAATCTTGGACCTACAATTGGTATCAGAGCCATGGTACCCGATTTAGTGAATCTAACAATTTGCTAAGTCACATGTGCTCTAGATCTGTGATTTTTTGTGATTGTTGTTCGAGATGTAAAAGTGGGTAAACATGAAGAAAACCAAGATTTAGACCATATACATGAGTCTGAGATGAATCGGTTCATACCAAAGAGTTGGGTTTTCTATTTTACACCAAGAAAGTCAAGTTTTCATCTTGTTTTGAAGGTTCTTTATCAGATCTGTAGAATAATAGTGGCTGTGTTCTTGAAGATGGGTGGCAGTTATTGAAGAAACACTAGGGTTTCTTCATATCTGCATCGATGAAGACTCCTTTGGACGAAGACTCCATTGTGATGAAGACTCCATGTGACGAAGACTCCATAGCAGACGAATAATGAGTCTCCGTCGGAATGATGCTTCGTCGACCCATTTCAAATATCAAATTGTTCGATAGTTCGCCAGTTAATTGTTCGGCCCACTTACCCTCCACGAAGACTCCATTGTGACGAAGAATCTCCATAGTTCATGAACAGTCTATCCAACAAAGATTCAAAGAGACGAAGATTGTACCCAACGAAGAATCTCCATGCAACGAACAAAGGGTTCGTCCATACTTGTCGACAAAGAATCCCTGTGTCAAAGACTCAATGTTCGTCCAGGTTATCAGTTCAACAAAGAATCACAGTGTTCGTCCATGTCTATATGTGTCACGGCCCCCGACCTGGTTTGACCCGTTTCAGGAGCCGCGGGACAGAAATCCCGTGATATTTATTTAATTAAGTTTAGCAGCGGAATTTTAACATCAGGATCGTTATAAAGCTAAAAACTTTTCCCGATTATTTCATTTAACAATTCGGGACAAAACCCCGATAATTTACAATAATAAGATTTTTCTGATAATCTTTGTTTCAAAACATATTTCTCTATTTTATATTGAGCCACTATCGTAAGCTTGAAATGCTCCTCAGCACTTTTCCTGAATTACAGTAGATCACCTGAAACATGTTTGAAAAAGGTTTTGTTAGCGGGGATCATTCATTTTACTGAAAATCACACATTTATTTTAATACACAGTGTTAAGATATTTTACGCATGTTTCTGATATCAACCAACTACCCACAGTATTTGTCACTCGACCGGATCTGTGACAGTGGTCATATCACCATTGGCTGCCCCAATGAATGACGTAAATCAATTAAAATTAGGTTCGCCCACCAAAAATGATTTAAACCATAGTAATGTGCACAATACCCCACATACTGGCTGTAATTTGGTGATTACATCAACTTAATCACTGTAATTATAATACTGAAAATAATTTGGAGTATTGTAAAATATTTGATAAAAAGAGAATGACTCACATTGCAGATTTAGTACAGATAGAATATGATTTATCCTCGTTAACCTAATAATAATAATAATAATGCACACAAAACTGGGATAGTGATCAATACAGCAGTCACGATAACTCACGAGATCAAATTCTCACAATGAACGACAAAGTGCAATACTTAAACATTCATCGATTTAACGACGAACGACAAAGTATAACCCTAATGTGGGCGACACTTAAACATTCTTTGGATATATTAATCTCGGAAAATGAATCGTAATAGCGATCGAGTAATTACCCTATTTTGCGGCAGCGATTCGAGTGCAGTGTGTGTTTAATAGTAGTATAACGACTCTAATTCGACGCACAGACGGAAATTTTACGTCGTTTTTAGTTCTCATTTCAAGTCCCAAGGTCGGCTATTTATAGCCAGAAAATAGCCTCGCTTACGGACCGTATGCTTCAACCCTTACGGTCCGTAAGGGTAGCACATATGCTTACGGTCCGTAAGGCATTTTCCTTTACGGTCCGTAAAGGGTGCAGTCTATTTACCTAGACTAGCTGGAAACGGGACTAGCTTGCATGAATCATCAAAAATTTGAATTGCAATTGTGACAAAGGATTTTATTGATAATTATCAATTAGGGTTTACCCCCCCTGAATTTTAGGGGCCCTGATCCTGATTCCGATTGTTCTAAAAATTTTAGGGTTAGTGCAGAATTACTTGGGTGTCTCAATTAGGGTTTCCTTATTGACTAATTATCATTCTAATTATTGATTTTAATAAGAGTTGTTACATCCTCCCTACCTTAGGAAAAATCTCGTCCTCGAGATTTATTGAAATAGATGAGGGTATTTCCGCTTCATTTCTGACTCTAGTTCCCAAGTATATTCTGGTCCTCTCTTTGAATTCCATTTGACTTTCACCAGTACTAGTCGCTTGTGTTTGAGAAACTTGATTTTCCTATCTTCTATTCGTAAAGGTTTCTCTATGAATTTCAGCTTTTCATTTACCTCTACATCTTGAAGAGGTACTACCAGGGATTCGTCTGATAGACATTTCTTAAGATTGGATACATGAAATACATCATGTACTCCAGCTAATTCTTCTGGTAGTTGTAAGCGATAAGCAACTGGTCCGATTCGTTGAATTACTGGGAATGGTCCAACATATCTGGGACTCAGTTTTCCTTTCTTACCGAATCGTACTACTCCTTTCCAAGGAGATACTTTCAAAAGTACTTTGTCTCCTATCTGGAATTCGAGTGGCTTGCGGCGATTGTCTGCATAGCTCTTCTGGCGATCTCTGGCTTTTTTCAATCTTTCCTTGATTTGTGTTATCTTGTCTGTGGTTTCTTGCACGATTTCTGGACCTGATAATTGACTTTCTCCTATTTCTGCCCAACATACGGGAGTTCTGCACTTGCGTCCATATAGTGCTTCGAATGGAGCGGCTTCGATACTTGAGTGATAACTATTATTATAGGAGAATTCGATTAATGGTAAATGGTTATCCCAATTACCTCCAAAGTCAATTACACATGCTCGGAGCATGTCTTCTAAGGTTGGGATCGTCCTTTTACTTTGTCCGTCCGTTTGTGGATGATATGCTGTACTTAGATTCAGTCGGGTTCCCATTGATTCTTGGAAACTTGTCCAGAAACGGGAAGTGAAACGACTATCTCTATCCGATACAATGGAGAGTGGAATTCCATGTAAGGATACTATTTCATCTACGTACAACTTGGCTAACCTTTCCATGCTAAAGGTTTCCTTTATTGGTAGAAAATGAGCGGATTTGGTTAATCGGTCCACGATTACCCAAATGGCATCATTACCTTTCCTGGTTTTGGGTAACTTAGTAACAAAGTCCATTGTTATGAGTTCCCATTTCCATACGGGCATTTCTAACTGTTGTAGCAGACCTGAAGGTTTTTGATGTTTGGCTTTAACTTGTGAACAGGTTAAACACTTAGATACGTATTCGGCTATATCCTTTTTCATTCCTATCCACCAAAAATTACTTCTTAAATCTTGGTACATCTTATTGTTTCCTGGGTGTATAGTATACCTAGATTTATGAGCTTCTTCTAAAATCTTTGATCTTAAATTTCCTTGTTTAGGTACCCAAATTCTGCTTTTGTGGAATTTCCAAATTCCATCGTTTCCTTGTTCCAATTCTTTTAGGTAACCTTTCATTCCTTCGGCATCGTCCTTGATTGCCGTTTCCTGAATTTCTTTCAATTGTTCCATTAAATCTACTTGTAGATTTATTCTAAGAGCACGGACTCGCCTTTGCTTCTCATGATACTTACGACTTAAGGCATCTGCGACTACGTTTGCCTTTTCTTCATGATATTGAATATCACAGTCGTAATCACTCAGGATTTCCATCCATCTTCTTTGCCTCATGTTTAACTCTTTTTGCCCAAATATATACCTTAAACTCTTATGATCTGTATAAATAGTAAACTTACTTCCATACAGATAATGTCTCCATATTTTAAGGGCAAAAACTATAGCTCCTAATTCTAAATCATGAGTTGTATAGTTTTCTTCGTGCTTTTTCAATTGTCTGGAAGCATACGCAATTACCTTCTTGCGTTGCATCAACACACATCCATATCCTAATTTTGAAGCATCACAATATACTTCAAAATCTTTTGTTCCTTCCGGTAAAGCTAAGATTGGAGCATTGGTTAATTTTTGCTTTAAGATTCTGAAGGCTTCTTCTTGTTTAGGTCCCCACTCAAACTTAGTGGCTTTACAGGTTAGCTTAGTTAATGGTACAACTATTTTGGAAAAATCCTTAATAAACCGTCTATAATACCCTGCTAAACCTATAAAACTTTTAATTTCCATTGCAGTTTGCGGAACCTTCCAATTGGTAATTGCTTCTATCTTAGCAGGATCTACATGAATTCCTTCGTGATTCACCATGTGTCCTAAGAATTGCACTTCTTTTAGCCAAAATTCACACTTCGAGAATTTAGCGTACAACTTTTCTTTTCTTAACAAAGTTAAGAGTGCATGCAAGTGCTGACAATGTTCGACCTGACTTTTTGAATAAGTAAGTATATAGTCTATGAAAACAATTACAAATTTATCCAAATATGGTTTACAGATCCTATTCATCATGTCCATGAATGCTGCAGGTGCATTTGTTAATCCAAAGGGCATGTGTAACACCCCCAAAATACCACCTGCGGGAACCCTCACGAGGCGTGTTACACATCAGAGTCTGAGCCACCAATCACATTGAACCAATAGAAAAGTGCTTAATAAAACATGTTACCAATTCAATAATGTTGAGTAGCGGAAGCATATAATAAATTGTTTAGTAATCGTTTCATAATAACTCAAAACCAATGTGTCGATACAAGTAATCCATTAGCTTCGATCCATGACAACTCCAGCACTTCCAGACAGCAAGTCCACGCTCCAAAGTTAACGGCCTACAAGCATGCAACAAGTGTGCCAGACTACGCTGGTGAGTTCAAGGTTTGTTACGCGCTGAGTTACCAGATATGTGTTAATGCGATTCAATGATATGTTACGATGTTGCTCAAGTTAGATTACCCTAGGGACTACGCCCTTACGTAACCGAGGAGTGTGCCTCTTAGCAACCCACTATGTTGTCCGGTTAGTTACCCTAGGGGAACCGCCCTTACGTAACCGAGGAGTGTGCCTCTGAACAACCATAGTGAAACCCAGATAATTAGTTCACCCCCGTCCTTACGGCCCGGTGTGAGGTTTCCCACCTAATAGCGCTATCAACTAATTACCCCCATTGCCCTCCAGGCAATAACCAAAACCGATTAAGTTGTTTACCCAATGTTTCCCTTCCAAATGTTTACCAGTTGTCCCAAACCACCGGGACGCATGCTTGAGAAAATGCAATGAACTCACCTGGGGTTGCTCGGTATGATACATAGAGAGTACAGGTAGCAAGTAAAAAGGTCAACCACGTCCTATCACGGTTTTTATACAAGTCAGGTTCGTATATAGCACGTATGTTCTACACGTATTGTATCAAGTATGAGCATGGCAATACACGTACACGTATCAGCAATCCAATAACCAACAAGTAAACAAATCCAAGTGTCCGGCCCAAACATAACCCGGCCCAACAACAATACTAGCCCAATAACCCAATTGTGTGCACGTGTACAAGGTCTCGAGTCGTAACCAGCGATCTCGAGTCGCAACCAGCGATCTCGAGTCGCAACGAGGGGTTTCGAGTCGCAACTGTGGTTTACGAGTCGTAACAGGAGGTTTCGGCTTGACAAGGTCTGGTTACGAGTCGCGACGGGACTCGCAACCTCGGTCTCGGCTTGTCATGATCTGGTTACGAGTCGCAACGGGACTCGCAACCTCGGTTTCGACTAATGCTGTTATGGTCTCGAGTCGAGACTGTGGTTTCCCGACTCGCAACCTGGGTCGCAACCATGCGTGTAACAGTTTCCATAATTCTTAGCAACAATCATTCCGTAATATCAGCAAACAATTTAGGCAGTTTCGGATTTCAGATCAAACACAGAAATTAATCAGTTTCATGCTATCAACAGATCATATTCAAATCAATTCGAGCATTACGTTTCACTACATACACGCTTTTAATCACCATGATAATTCCAGCAACAGTCTAACATCGTGCAACTCTGATACATGAATTCATCCATACAATTAATCCTAATCTGATTAAATACATATGAGTTCATCGCATCATAATAATCAGTTGTACCATATAACATCAATGAATGTTGTTTAATCTCACGCAACCCTTAACTGCCGATTATCAACATGTTCGGTTTCTATGAAAGATTTATACATCACCCTACAACATGCCTTGATCTCTTACATATCATTACGATACAACACATCACACACATACCAACCGAATTACTACCATAACCCTAACCGAATCATGTAGTCCGATTATTAACAACATCACGTATAATACTAGCCATACATGAAACACTTACCGAATTGTAGGATCCGAATTGTAGGATGAACAAGAAAGGTCTCGGCCGGTTCTAAGAGGAGACGAGAGAGAGAGAATGAGAGCTCTTAGGGTTTGTGAACTTGTGTTTTGTGATAATTGAGAATACCAATCCCCAACTAGGGAAATTTACACGGTCAAGAGGAGTGGGCCGGGCCCAACTCGGTTGCCCCATGGTGTATGGTGACCGATTACAAGGTATGGCCCAAAAGGGGTTGTGCGGTCCGGTTATTACATACATACATACGTTACACATAACATATAGCACAATGCACATAATAACATACATTCAAATAAATTAAAGCTCGTAGAATCATAACATGTTCACATACGGTTCACAAAGAATACGGCCCACATGGCCTTATGTGGTTAATCCATGTTGTGCGGTTTTTGCGCGGTTTTAGTTCGAATAACATATGTATAAGCATTTAGTTCGTAACATACAATAAAACACATATCGCGTAATCATGCATTCATTTAATTAAAGTAGTTCACGTAGGCATATAGCGTTACAGAAAGTAGGTTCGAATTGCGAGTTGTCACAGTATCCCCAACTAAAAAGAAATTTCGTCCCGAAATTTGGTACTCACTCATTGAGAAAGCTAGATAAGTTAAAGCTAGGTAAGTTATATCGTTTGCTGGTTTTCCTGGGGTGTCACATCCTCCCCATCTTGAAAGAAATTTCGTCCCGAAATTCACCAGTGATATCAAGAGTTGGTTCAATCCCTTGAACAATTGAGAACATTGAAGTTTTAACATATCCTTCCGTTCCTATGTGAGCTTCAGTCCATGTATTGAAGTTTAACAAGCCCTCACGATTGTCGTATGACTCATGCTAGCGAATCTTGACTTCCTAGCTCATGTTTTCGATAGATTCCCTGATATATACAACTGATCCGATGACCTCAAATTCGGGTAAGGGTATTACCAGGGTTTCATCAGGCAACCACTGCCTTAAACCTAAGGCATACATACCATCACGATAGTTATCCCGTTTCATCAATTAGCCTGAGTTTGCGAGCCAAGTCACCGTTTGTTCCAGTAATCCGAATGTCTCACGTGTCGTAAAGTAAGCTTGCCATGTTTTCTATAGCATACCGCACCCCCCCCCAGGGTGGTGCTTTCGATTATGATACGTTTACCTGCAACAAACTCCCAGTGTTTCCTAAGCTAATCAGCTTTCCTAGCGCTCCTACGCTGCCATCAAACAATTTCCGATCTAAGCAATGTTCGAGAGTTTTGAGCTCAGATCCTGGACCTGTGATTACGTTGTCAACTACATTAGCCCAACAAGGAGATTAGAGTTACTGTCCAGGTTATGCCTCAGCATGGGCTGTATGCATACTGTCATGGTGCAGCTGCATTGGAGGTTCTCCCCAAGATAAGTGTCCTTCCCAAACGTTTACTAAAGTCAGTTATGCACATTCTTACAACATGCCTTCGTGTGTTCAGATGGTTCGTCACTTTGTTTGATTGCCCTCATGCCTATAATCCGTCTCTTCCAGAGAAATTCTTCACAAGCTTAGAAAACCCATCAGTTCCCTTGACTGCAAGGGGGTGTGCTGATCACATTCAGCGACCAACGATTGTTAATGTTCGTGTTTCCGTCTCGAGTTGTGAATAGACTAGTGACAGTATTCGTAGCAGTCTGCTCCCATCTTCCACATAGGTGTTGCCAGTTTCTTATACTTCGCCTTGACTTTTCCCAGAGTCAAGAGTCATACCCATACATTGTTAGACGGGTTTTCAATCCCAAACGTTAGTACAAGATTTACATGTCCAAACATCTTTCATAAAAATCCAATTGAATAGAGTTTTCGAAGCCGGTGTGTTGTGCTAACCACAACTTCCCTACCGTTGCTGTGAAATGAGATTTATAGTCGTTCTATGAGTTGATGAATTTCGTGCGTTTCACCAAGGTTGCTCTTCCATGCCCCGCATGGACTCAACTTGAAAATTCTCTCCCATTAGTTCCCTAGTTTGTACAGAACGAGTTGGGTCAGGTGGGTCGGAGTCGATGGCGAGCTGCAAAGTCCGTACATGTTCAAGTTCCACAGTCGTAATCCACCCAGATGTTCCATCCAACGATGCTATTTACTGAATTAGCTCTTTCAGAGTACACGGAAGGCCCTTGTGATCGGTCTAGGTAACGCATTTGGTACCGTCCAAGTAATACCTCCGTGTAACTCCCAAGACCACGGTTTCCACCACCAGTTGTGTGTCGTGCAGTTCTTCTTTGTAATATTATTACGTAAGTCGTTTTTCTCTCGTGTTGCGTCGGCGTGTAACGGGGACTCCGATCCAAACCATGGTGATGCACCACTTACTGAATTAGAGTTCGAAAGCTGAAGAGACGTCCTCATGTTCTGTCTTTCGCGAACACGGCACCCCACTATGCTAAAGGGATCTAAGCTATGCGACCCTCGAAATTCCTGTGATAAATCAAGCGGAACCAAGAAATCGTTGCATCCTCGAAGGACTTTTAGTGTCGATCAGTTTCCAAAGAAAGCGGCTGTTAGCGTGATTCACGTGCATTCCCAGTTTGTTGATTACATTACCCAAAAGGTACCTCTCGAATTCAGAAGCTACATTTATCAAGACTTCGCGTGATGTGGCTCCTCCATCAGGACCTCCCAAATAGAATAAAGGTTGTCCATGTTGTTGCTTTCCCCCCTGAAAGGGTTCAAAATGTCACCCAATAGCATGGTCGGTTCACCTAATCTATGAGGCTGCTGGTGTGATGATCGCTCTAAAGGTCTTGGAGTGCAAAGTTGTATGGCCGAATTGCGTCTGGTAAGCTTCTTTAAGAACTTACTCCCCTTGGGTTTCCATCTGATAATAATGCGCTCGTAAGTTAATCCTTGAATGAAAGCTCGTCTCTTGTAACTGGTCGATCGGTTTTCGATACGTGGCCGCGGCAAACGGTTCTCAACCGTCGTCTCGATGGGTGCTCGATAATTGGTACGTACACACAAAAAGGCTTATCTTCACGGATATAACTGGGGCTTCCCAAAGTGAGAATTAGGTCCGACAAAACCCATGTTCAACAGTTCTCGCAGTAGATTTTACAGTTCTTGCAACCCTCCTGGTGTAAGGCGGTAAGAGTATGAGTATTCGAAGCTCCCTGTAATCGTGAGATCACTGAGTTTCTGACTAATAGTTATGGTGGTAGACCTGAAAGCTCCTCCAATTGCACTTTGAGATGAGTCACAACAATCGGTGGATCCTCGATCCTATCTTACTTAGTCTGATCATTAGGTATAGTTGCTAATACAGTGAGGTCCTCCCTCCATAGGTGCTTTCGAGGCTGTCATTACTGACATGATGCTAATCTTTCCACCACTCTGGTACTTTAGAGCATATAGTGACGCTAAATTTCTTCTCACAGGGTACGTCTGGGCGATATATCCTGGTAACCCACCAACACTAGCTACTGCGTCGTAACTACCAAGGATAGTAGAGGTAACACCGGTGTCGAATGGCTGTCCCCAGCAATATCGAGTTTGCATCCCGACTAACATATGTGGTTTCCGCTGATCTGCCATCAGCCGGTTTCACAACGGGTTTGGTTTCAAGAAGCATCAGGGTTAAACGGAATTGAGCCGAAGTGATTTGCTATCCATCCAAACTACCATGTTGTTATCGTCCTGTCGTCGACCACGTCAATCCTAAATACCCTTTCGCGAGCGCCACTGCCGGTGTCATCGTTACAATCACACGGGTTTCTACCATACTGTCATTGCTCCCTTGGTTGTCGTCGTCTTGAATTGTTAACTGTCATTACATGTCGTAGGCACCTTCATTTCCATACTGTAAGCTACTATTACAAGTACCTTGATGTCACGATAGTTGTTGCCTCTAATGTTGTTGCTCAAAACAGGACTCTACGATCCTTCACCAACGATGTCCATCTCTTCATATTTCGTGCTAAGTTCCAGGGTGCTACGCGTTGTGTTGGAAGTTACACGGTCCACATCCTGGTCGATTGTCATCGTTTACGTTTCGATTGATTCATAAAAGTTGGCTCCCATAAGTTGCCGACTAGAATTACGGGTTCGTTCGGAGTCAAATCGTTGATGTTCAGTGTCAATAATTGGAGTCGTTCAATTGCTGAAGTCGGTTGGGTACTAAACTTACCCCTATACCCATCGTTCTTACAAGTTGGCTGGGTAAAACACGGTAGGTTTCCAGAGTGTTGCAGGTGTGACCGCCCTTCAGGGTCTGAGATGTGAGTATATTGAGTTCCAACAATAAAGAGGAGTGAGGGGAAAGAAAAGGGGTATACACCAATCATGGACGCTGCAACATCCACTCAGGGACGTTCGTATAAGCACCTAGCATCCTACTTAGTTCGCTAGGCGTTCAAAGGGACGTTCAAGTAATACTCGATAACATTGCGATTCAAAAGGATTCAGAGAGAGGTGATAAAGTCACATTTGAGTAGGAGACGATCACTGTTATGACTCCTATTAGTTTGTTACGTTTCACACTGATCAATTAACAGAGCGGAACCCCTTCTTCACTTGTTAGGCCTCACTGGGACTCGCATGCACCCCACATTATTATTATGTGTGCACCCACAATAATATTGCGATTTGCATGTTCATCTCAGCTCCTCCTAACTCATGTCGAATGGTTCCCCCAACTCAATTTAGCAAACAAAAAGCATAACATAAGTCACAATTGTCTAGGGAATTACCACCCTGTCAGTCATATAATCATGTGCAAGGGATACGTAAGTTCATACTAACGTGTTTAACGTGCACCGTCAAGCAATATCATATGTGAGTGTCCACTAGTTACATAGTACAATGAGTATACGAAAGACGAACCTTGCAATCTGGAGCTGAGTGTCATGATCGATTTTCGAAGGTGTTTGGTTATAGTCTGGTTTTACAAAAACGTTTTAAAACCTAGTTCACTATAACCAGTGGCTCTGATACCAAACTGTAACACCCCCAAAATACCACCTGCGGGAACCCTCACGAGGCGTGTTACACATCAGAGTCTGAGCCACCAATCACATTGAACCAATAGAAAAGTGCTTAATAAAACATGTTACCAATTCAATAATGTTGAGTAGCGGAAGCATATAATAAATTGTTTAGTAATCGTTTCATAATAACTCAAAACCATTGTGTCGATACAAGTAATCCATTAGCTTCGATCCATGACAACTCCAGCACTTCCAGACAGCAAGTCCACGCTCCAAAGTTAACGGCCTACAAGCATGCAACAAGTGTGTCAGACTACGCTGGTGAGTTCAAGGTTTGTTACGCGCTGAGTTACCAGATATGTGTTAATGCGATTCAATGATATGTTACGATGTTGCTCAAGTTAGATTACCCTAGGGACTACGCCCTTACGTAACCGAGGAGTGTGCCTCTTAGCAACCCACTATGTTGTCCGGTTAGTTACCCTAGGGGAACCGCCCTTACGTAACCGAGGAGTGTGCCTCTGAACAACCATAGTGAAACCCAGATAATTAGTTCACCCCCGTCCTTACGGCCCGGTGTGAGGTTTCCCACCTAATAGCGCTATCAACTAATTACCCCCATTGCCCTCCAGGCAATAACCAAAACCGATTAAGTTGTTTACCCAATGTTTCCCTTCCAAATGTTTACCAGTTGTCCCAAACCACCGGGACGCATGCTTGAGAAAATGCAATGAACTCACCTGGGGTTGCTCGGTATGATACATAGAGAGTACAGGTAGCAAGTAAAAAGGTCAACCACGTCCTATCACGGTTTTTATACAAGTCAGGTTCGTATATAGCACGTATGTTCTACACGTATTGTATCAAGTATGAGCATGGCAATACACGTACACGTATCAGCAATCCAATAACCAACAAGTAAACAAATCCAAGTGTCCGGCCCAAACATAACCCGGCCCAACAACAATACTAGCCCAATAACCCAATTGTGTGCACGTGTACAAGGTCTCGAGTCGTAACCAGCGATCTCGAGTCGCAACCAGCGATCTCGAGTCGCAACGAGGGGTTTCGAGTCGCAACTGTGGTTTACGAGTCGTAACAGGAGGTTTCGGCTTGACAAGGTCTGGTTACGAGTCGCGACGGGACTCGCAACCTCGGTCTCGGCTTGTCATGATCTGGTTACGAGTCGCAACGGGACTCGCAACCTCGGTTTCGACTAATGCTGTTATGGTCTCGAGTCGAGACTGTGGTTTCCCGACTCGCAACCTGGGTCGCAACCATGCGTGTAACAGTTTCCATAATTCTTAGCAACAATCATTCCGTAATATCAGCAAACAATTTAGGCAGTTTCGGATTTCAGATCAAACACAGAAATTAATTAGTTTCATGCTATCAACAGATCATATTCAAATCAATTCGAGCATTACGTTTCACTACATACACGCTTTTAATCACCATGATAATTCCAGCAACAGTCTAACATCGTGCAACTCTGATACATGAATTCATCCATACAATTAATCCTAATCTGATTAAATACATATGAGTTCATCGCATCATAATAATCAGTTGTACCATATAACATCAATGAATGTTGTTTAATCTCACGCAACCCTAAACTGCCGATTATCAACATGTTCGGTTTCTATGAAAGATTTATACATCACCCTACAACATGCCTTGATCTCTTACATATCATTACGATACAACACATCACACACATACCAACCGAATTACTACCATAACCCTAACCGAATCATGTAGTCCGATTATTAACAACATCACGTATAATACTAGCCATACATGAAACACTTACCGAATTGTAGGATCCGAATTGTAGGATGAACAAGAAAGGTCTCGGCCGGTTCTAAGAGGAGACGAGAGAGAGAGAATGAGAGCTCTTAGGGTTTGTGAACTTGTGTTTTGTGATAATTGAGAATACCAATCCCCAACTAGGGAAATTTACACGGTCAAGAGGAGTGGGCCGGGCCCAACTCGGTTGCCCCATGGTGTATGGTGACCGATTACAAGGTGTGGCCCAAAAGGGGTTGTGCGGTCCGGTTATTACATACATACATACGTTACACATAACATATAGCACAATGCACATAATAACATACATTCAAATAAATTAAAGCTCGTAGAATCATAACATGTTCACATACGGTTCACAAAGAATACGGCCCACATGGCCTTATGTGGTTAATCCATGTTGTGCGGTTTTTGCGCGGTTTTAGTTCGAATAACATACGTATAAGCATTTAGTTCGTAACATACAATAAAACACATATCGCGTAATCATGCATTCATTTAATTAAAGTAGTTCACGTAGGCATATAGCGTTACAGAAAGTAGGTTCGAATTGCGAGTTGTCACAGTATCCCCAACTAAAAAGAAATTTCGTCCCGAAATTTGGTACTCACTCATTGAGAAAGCTAGATAAGTTAAAGCTAGGTAAGTTATATCGTTTGCTGGTTTTCCTGGGGTGTCACATCCTCCCCATCTTGAAAGAAATTTCGTCCCGAAATTCACCAGTGATATCAAGAGTTGGTTCAATCCCTTGAACAATTGAGAACTTTGAAGTTTTAACATATCCTTCCGTTCCTATGTGAGCTTCAGTCCATGTATTGAAGTTTAACAAGCCCTCACGATTGTCGTATGACTCATGCTAGCGAATCTTGACTTCCTAGCTCATGTTTTCGATAGATTCCCTGATATATACAACTGATCCGATGACCTCAAATTCCGGTAAGGGTATTACCAGGGTTTCATCAGGCAACCACTGCCTTAAACCTAAGGCATACATACCATCACGATAGTTATCCCGTTTCATCAATTAGCCTGAGTTTGCGAGCCAAGTCACCGTTTGTTCCAGTAATCCGAAAGTCTCACGCGTCGTAAAGTAAGCTTGCCATGTTTTCTATAGCATACCGCACCCCCCCCAGGGTGGTGCTTTCGATTATGATACGTTTACCTGCAACAAACTCCCAGTGTTTCCTAAGCTAATCAGCTTTCCTAGCGCTCCTACGCTGCCATCAAACAATTTCCGATCTAAGCAATGTTCGAGAGTTTTGAGCTCAGATCCTGGACCTGTGATTACGTTGTCAACTACATTAGCCCAACAAGGAGATTAGAGTTACTGTCCAGGTTATGCCTCAGCATGGGCTGTATGCATACTGTCATGGTGCAGCTGCATTGGAGGTTCTCCCCAAGATAAGTGTCCTTCCCAAACGTTTACTAAAGTCAGTTATGCACATTCTTACAACATGCCTTCGTGTGTTCAGATGGTTCGTCACTTTGTTTGATTGCCCTCATGCCTATAATCCGTCTCTTCCAGAGAAATTCTTCACAAGCTTAGAAAACCCATCAGTTCCCTTGACTGCAAGGGGGTGTGCTGATCACATTCAGCGACCAACGATTGTTAATGTTCGTGTTTCCGTCTCGAGTTGTGAATAGACTAGTGACAGTATTCGTAGCAGTCTACTCCCATCTTCCACATAGGTGTTGCCAGTTTCTTATACTTCGCCTTGACTTTTCCCAGAGTCAAGAGTCATACCCATACATTGTTAGACGGGTTTTCAATCCCAAACGTTAGTACAAGATTTACATGTCCAAACATCTTTCATAAAAATCCAATTGAATAGAGTTTTCGAAGCCGGTGTGTTGTGCTAACCACAACTTCCCTACCGTTGCTGTGAAATGAGATTTATAGTCGTTCTATGAGTTGATGAATTTCGTGCGTTTCACCAAGGTTGCTCTTCCATGCCCCGCATGGACTCAACTTGAAAATTCTCTCCCATTAGTTCCCTAGTTTGTACAGAACGACTTGGGTCAGGTGGGTCGGAGTCGATGGTGAGCTGCAAAGTCCGTACATGTTCAAGTTCCACAGTCGTAATCCACCCAGATGTTCCATCCAACGATGCTATTTACTGAATTAGCTCTTTCAGAGTACACGGAAGGCCCTTGTGATCGGTCTAGGTAACGCATTTGGTACCGTCCAAGTAATACCTCCGTGTAACTCCCACGACCACGGTTTCCACCACCAGTTGTGTGTCGTGCAGTTCTTCTTTGTAATATTATTACGTAAGTCGTTTTTCTCTCGTGTTGCGTCGGCGTGTAACGGGGACTCCGATCCAAACCATGGTGATGCACCACTTACTGAATTAGAGTTCGAAAGCTGAAGAGACGTCCTCATGTTCTGTCTTTCGCGAACACGGCACCCCACTGTGCTAAAGGGATCTAAGCTATGCGACCCTCGAAATTCCTGTGATAAATCAAGCGGAACCAAGAAATCGTTGCATCCTCGAAGGACTTTTAGTGTCGATCAGTTTCCAAAGAAAGCGGCTGTTAGCATGATTCACGTGCATTCCCAGTTTGTTGATTACATTACCCAAAAGCAGTTTTAGGTATGTCTTCTTCTTGAACCTTTAATTGATGATATCCGGAGCGCAAGTCTATCTTAGAAAATTTTTAGCGCCTTGTAATTGATCGAAAAGATCATCAATCCTAGGTAATGGGTATCGATTCTTAATTGTAACCTTATTCAATTCTCTATAATCGATACACATTCTCATCGATCCATCTTTCTTTGTCACAAACAACACTGGTGCACCCCAAGGGGATGAACTAGGTTGTATAAATCCTTTGCTTAGTAATTCATCTAATTGCTTCTTTAATTCTAACATTTCGGTAGGAGCTAATCGATAGGGTGCCTTGGCTATCGGTGTAGTTCCTGGAATTAGATGAATTCTAAATTCTACCTCCCTATCTGGTGGTAATCCAGGTAAATCTTCCGGAAATACATCTGGGTATTCTGAGACTACAGGAATTTCCTTAAGTTCCTTACCTTTAGTACAAATGATTACTGAAATCATATATACTATTCCTTGTTTTCATTCATAATTAGCAACTTTCATTACTGATATGAACTTCAGCGGCTTTCGAGGTTTATCTCATGTAATCATGATTACTTCTCCAGTAGGTGCTTGAATTTCTATAGAATTTCTATCACAAATGATTTGAGCATGGTTGGCTATTAACCAATCCATTCCTAACACAACATCGAACTCAGCTAATTTCATAGGTAATAGATTTGCAACAAATTTATGACCTGAGAGTTCTATTTCTACTTTTTGCAAAACCTGATTGATTTTTACGGAATTCCCATCTGCGGTTTCGACTGTAAAAATCTTCCTAACGTTAGTTAATGGTAACTTAAGAGCTTGACAGAATGAAGTATTTATAAAACTTTGGTTTGCACCAGAGTCAAATAATACTTTTGCATAAACGTTGTGAACCAAAAACGTACCGGCGATGACATCCGGAATGAGCTCTGCTTCTTGAGTAGTTAGCTGGAATGCTCTGGCATTCTTTTTAGTAGCTCCTTCGGCTGCCTTAGGTTTGTTGTCTACTGGGTTGGCTAACTTAGGACATTCGGTTTTGAAGTGTCCGGCTTCTCCACAATGATAGCAAATTATGGATTTCTTTCTGCAGTTTTCTTCACGATGTCCTGTGGTCTTGCAAAAATTGCAAATTCTATTACATTTTCCAAAATGGTTCTTTTTGCAAATTTTGCAGAATGGCACAGTTGAAGATTGCCCTGTTCCTTTCCTTTTGAAATTACTACTGTTACCCATCCTAAATCCTTAGGTAATTTTCTGAGCAAGTTCCTTCTTCCTATCTTCATCCCTTGTGCGTATCAGTTCATCAGTTAGGGTGTTAGCTAATTCTACTGCATCGTCAATTGTGCGAGGTCTCGCAACCTTAACGATATTGCGAATTTCGCTAATTAATCCCCAAATATAGCGAGAAATGAGTACCGGTTCTGGCGAAGCCAGGTTAGGTACCACTCTAGCATATTCGAAGAATGTCGAAGTGTAACTACGACAATCCACACCTAACATCCGATGAGTTAGGAACCTATTTGCCATTTGTTACTTTTCATACTCAGGACAGAATTTTCTTTCAACTAGATTCTTGAATTTTTCCCAAGTCATGGCATAAGCCCTATTTCTTCCTTTAGCTTGTAACACAGTGTTCCACCATTCGAGTGCTCCTTCTTTAAACAAATTTGATGCGTACATGACCTGATCATCTCTGGCACACTTACTTATTGCAATTACTGCTTCGGTTTTCTCTAACCAACGCAGTGATGCAGTCGCCCCTTCATTGCCTGCAAATTCAGTGGGTTTACAAGCAAGGAATTCTTTGAAAGTGCAACCAGGTGTTGCAGCCTTTCGTTTCTTAGGGAGCGGCGTGTGCTGGGATTCATTATCATGATTAGCATGATTATTACCCCCGTTTATACTATTACTGAAGTTATCCTCAATAGTATGTTTACTAGGAATAATATGTTGCGGTTCGATTGGATTTTTCACAGCAGCAACAAATGCTGGAATAGCATTAGCTATCCCTTGAGCAACAATATTTTCAATATCTTGTCTAGTCATATATTGATCCCCTGGATGTTGCTCTGATTGATTAGCTTCATTTACCGGTTCATTACCACTATTGGCCATCTTATAATATATAATAATTTTTTTTATTAGGATCTTGATAAATAGCAATTTATACACAAACAATCAGACAATTCATAATGCACATAAAGTCAAAACTATCGATTTCTCGATTCCATTTCATATCCGTTATAGTATGCATCACTACACACAGATATTTTACAACGTTTTATTTGTTATGTTACAGACTGATTTGGCTATTTACTTTTACTATTACACAACTATAGTTTTATCATCCTCCTATCCCTCGTCACTCGTTATCCTAAAAATGAAGTTCCCTTTCGTCATACTTCCAGGGGATCTGTCCCCCTATCTCCCTGATTCTATTCCCTGCATCCATCAACTCTTCACCGAAATGGCGAAGTTCAGCCATATTCTCAATGCTCATTGGTGGATTAGGTAGGGGTTCTGGATCGAATTGCGGAAGGAAGGAGTAAGGGTCGTTGACAATATTTTGAAATTGCCAATCATTTTTCCACCATTCTTCCATTTCGATAGGTTGAGCGTGGACTATTGGTTCTGGGATTGCTTGTGCAAAGTTCATAGGGATTGGATTTTCACTAGGATAGGTAAAAACATTCGTATTGACAGGCTGAATAGTTTCACAGCTTGCCAACAGAAAATCTATTTCATCCTGAAAAGTTATTCCCTGGTTTTGGTTTTGATTGGAGATCTCTCCGATTTCTATCTGAGTTGGTCTAGAACATTGTCCTACTTCCATTTCTATATCTTTAGAATATTCCTCAAACTGTATCTCCATTTGCCTAGAATCTTTCTCGACTTCAGTTTCCATTTCTGGCTGTTTACCAGTTTCTTTTGTTATTTCTAAAGGATTGTTTATTTTAGGAAGTTTCGGAACTGGCTTTTTCCTACGGATACGATGTCCCCACACGTAATTCTTCTTTTTCTTTCGTTTTGGCTTTGTCAAAGGTGGAGCATGGAATTCTACAGGTTGGTCCACATCAGCAAAGTATCCAGTAAATTCTTGGGAAACTTCTATATTCACCGGGTACAGATTGAGGTTCTGAAAAGCTTCAGATATCTCGCTCATGCTGTGTAGCATATATGCAAAATGCACAGAAATGCTAAGTTAAAACTTTGGAACAAAGTTTAACAAATAAATATCGAAGTTTTATTGCACACTATTTGTACAAAATAACAGAAAAGAACACACTCAGATTTATTTATTTACTTGCTGAGAAGTGTTACTACTAGACTTAGGGTATTTAAAGATTTGCATGTTCTGCTACAGTGGCTAGCATATACAAATTTGCCCATTTCTCATCTAGCTTTTCTTCCCAAGGTGATTTATTAATTAACTCCTGGGTTTCCTTTTTAATTCTCTTTTCCCGTATTTGCTCCTTACTTTTCTTAATAATCATACTCCTTTTTCTAGGAGAAAGCGGTTTCTCATATTGTGCTTTTCGCACAAATATTCCTTCTTCAGGAATTGTAGGGAGCTTTGAAAATTTAGTTTTGGATGAACTTCCCTCTTTGTAGACTGACCTATCTAATTTAAGATAGATATCTTGCAACTTTTGCTTACCCATACTGTAACTAACAAATAGTCAGTTTAATAAAACACATAATCACATAATAGTAATCAGGAAAAATTAAGTATTTGTTAAATACTTAATTAGCTTAACTCAGTGGCTCTGATACCACCTCATTTCTGTCACGGCCCCCGACCCGGTTTGACCCGTTTCAGGAGCCGCGGGACAGAAATCCCGTGATATTTATTTAATTAAGTTTAGCAGCGGAATTTTAACATCAGGATCGTTATAAAGCTAAAAACTTTTCCCGATTATTTCATTTAACAATTCGGGACAAAACCCCAATAATTTACAATAATAAGATTTTTCTGATAATCTTTGTTTCAAAACATATTTCTCTATTTTATATTGAGCCACTATAGTAAGCTTGAAATGCTCCTCAGCACTTTTCCTGAATTACAGTAGATCACCTGAAACATGTTTGAAAAAGGTTTTGTCAGCGGGGAAATACTGAGTGAATCATTCATTTTACTGAAAATGACACATTTATTTTAATACGCAGTGTTAAGATCTTTTACGCATGTTTCTGATATCAACCAACTACCCACAGTATTTGTCACTCGACCGGATCTGTGACAGTGGTCATATCACCATTGGCTGCCCCAGTGAATGACGTAAATCAATTAAAATTAGGTTAGCCCACCTAAAATGATTTAAACCGTAGTAGTGTGCAAAATACCCCACATACTGGCTGTAATTTGGTGATTACATCAACTTAATCACTGTAATTATAATACTGAAAATAATTTGGAGTATTGTAAAATATTTGATAAAAAGAGAATGACTCACATTGCAGATTTAGTACAGACAGAATATGATTTATCCTCGTTAACCTAATAATAAAAATAATGCACACAAAACTGGGTTAGTGATCAATACAGCAGTCACGATAACTCACGAGATCAAATTCTCACAATGAACGACAAAGTGCAATACTTAAACATTCATCGATTTAACGACGAACGACAAAGTATAACCCTAATGTGGGCGGCACTTAAACATTCTTTGGATATATTAATCTCGGAAAATGAATCGTAATAGCGATCGAGTAATTACCCTGTTTTGCGGCAGCGATTCGAGTGCAGTGTGTGTTTAATAGTAGTATAACGACTCTAATTCGACGCACAGACGGAAATTTTACGTCGTTTTCAGTTCTCATTTCAAGTCCCAAGGTCGGCTATTTATAGCCAGAAAATAGCCTCGCTTACGGACCGTATGCTTCAACCCTTATGGTCCGTAAGGGTAGCACATATGCTTACGGTCCGTAAGGGTAGCACATATGCTTACGGTCCGTAAGGCATTTTCCTTTACGGTCCGTAAAGGGTGCAGTCTATTTACCTAGACTAGCTGGAAACGGGACTAGCTTGCATGAATCATCAAAAATTCGAATTGCAATTGTGACAACGGATTTTATTGATAATTATCAGTTAGGGTTTACCCCCCCCCCCCTGAATTTTAGGGGCCCTGATCCTGATTCCGATTGTTCTGAAAATTTTAGGGTTAGTGCAGAATTACTTGGGTGTCTCAATTAGGGTTTCCTTATTGACTAATTATCATTCTAATTATTGATTTTAATCAGAGTTGTTACAAAATGTTCATGAAGAATCCCCCCACGAACAATCTTCAGTCCACGAAGAATCAATCTATATTCATTGTTCGTGGGTCTGGTCTTGGGCTTAGCTATGATTAGCCCATTTTTTATTCTTCGTCAGCCCATAGATGAAGAATTCCTGTGAAGAATCCAACGTTCTTCGCAGATGAAGATATGGTTCGTCACTCTTCATCGAACCCTGGATGGTTCATAAGGGACAGGGGTAAAGACTTGAACGATGACAGTTGCTGCTGTTGTTCATCGTAGAATGAATCAAGATGGAAGTCGTTGGGGGGGGGGGTTGGATCTTTGTTTGAATCGAAGAGAGAGAAATTGGAAGTAAGTGACGGCTTGTTGCTGGGTATCGCAGAGAGGTCGTGGAGGATGACCGGTAGTTGCGGCTGTATGTTGGTTTAGTTTTGGAGATGCATGAGGAAGATAATATTGGATGAGAAAACAAGGATGATGACTGAAGAGGATGACAGCTGCTGTTGTTATTTATCATAGAAGATGACAAGAATGTTGGCGGCTGTAAAGGGACACATAGGGTTTGATTTGTCTTATTCTACTTGGGTTCTTCATCCAGTTCATAAATTCAACTTATTTGGCCAAATTTAAAAGATTATCACGACAAGTAAGTGGGCCATAATTGCATGGTGATAACTCTTATTTGGGCCAAACTCAAAGTGTGTAGAGTTTTCTTATACAATCAATGTGGGCTAGTGGATGATGGAAGTGATGGATTAATTATTTGCACTAATTTCTTTTTGGGTAAATAATTGTCTGATGACTTCATGATTGGATGATTACTTGGGCCCACATATGCTCATCAGGATATATCATTCATCTCTTTTGGGGTCGGGTGTTCGTAAAGCTTATTTGAATCAAGCTTTTTCAACAGCAAATTCGTATGAGTTCGAGAGCGCGCGGGATGTAGAGGCATGATGAAAACATTGATTTTTGTTAAATGTTAGGTAGTCACGGTTACCGATGCAAATGTCAAAATTGGTGACGCGACTATTATGGGCCAAAAACGGTATATTTTTCTTCCGCACGTGAAAATTTGTTTTGTTATCGGTGTTCATAAATGTTTGAAAGAATTTTGTTTATTGTCATATTCTCGCATTTGGTAACGATTGAAGGAGCCTAGAGAGCCAAGACCGGTCCTAACGAGTTCGCAAAGTCAAACAGGTATGCCTGTGATGGAAGCTTTCGGATTAGGTGTTACCAGAACTTTGGGGGGATACAAGCCGGATCCTACGGGGCTAGGGGACTTTCATTATCAACTAGAATATGCAAAGAAGAAAGTTTCTTTCATGATTTTTAGAAAAACCGAGAATGTTTGAAAGATTATGCTAAGTGGAGAGAATCTGTTCAGTGAAGTTGACAACAGTTCCGCTCAGAGGAGGGAATTTGTTAAGGTTTAGAGATTTTACCAAAAAATGGGGGGATAAAAATTTTCATATGTTTTGGAATTTCTTTGGTAAATTTCTAAACGTAATCACAGGTGGTGGAGTTTGTGTTTTTCTGGTGATACCAAAGGTTCTGCGTGGAATGTTTTGCACAGAAACATATTTGAGGATTTTAATTCATTCTCCAGCCAGCGTGAAGGGTTTTGCACGGAAACATACAGGTATCTAAAGTCTACAATAGTTTTAAAGCGCTGTTCACTAAAGACCTGGGGAATCTTTATGAGATTTTACAGGGATCTGGGTGTAATTCAATTCGTTGAGTTCGCAAACGATGTACTTGGTCAAGCTGACATCCTTAGTACTGATGTTGAAGATTCGTAGTGCATTACGTGGTCAACTTCACAAAGGCGAGACAATGAGATATAGATGTAGTTCAACTAATCATGTTGGTTGAGCTTGCAAGTGATATACTCGGTCTAGCTGACTTCCTAAGTGTTGATGCTGATGATCAAAGTGCATTACTTGGTTGATTCCACAAAGTTGGTTTACAGAAGGCAGTTCACCAGAAAACTCTATTGTTGGTCTGTTGGATAGGATCCTCTTGTTCGGAAACTTAGTTGAATCGGATATGATTAATGCGCGGAATTCATTGAATCACACAACAGATATACGAGAACAAATTCAACTTTGAATTACTGTCTGATCTTCTATTGATTGAATGTGAAAGTGTACAAGCTCCTTAGAGAGTTTAGACGGACATGAGTTTGCCAGAGAGTGAAAGTGTCAAAAGTTACAAATGAGCTGATCGAACTGCTATATATAGGCACAGTCAGGATAGAGTGAGTGCTGGCCAATCGGTTGGGCTAGCCGATCGGCTGGCATAGTCAACGAAAGTCAGCACTTTAACAAAAGACGCGTCTTATCCTGACTTGCTTTACAAACATACATACAAACATAAACTACAAATATACAAAACATGACTACATGCTGACGGAAGCTACAGACGTTATTGTACTAACAGACTCCCCCTCGGATGTAGTTGTAGTTCCTTCCAGCATAGTCATCAGTTCTTTCTACTCCTCCTTCTCTCTTTGTTCTTTTGCCTCCTCTTTTCTTCTCTTTCCTCTAACATCTTTCGTCTCTTGTGTCTACCTTCAGTCAACCACCATTTCCAGTACTCTGGGTCACCATCACGCTTTCGATCCCATTTCGGAATTTTGTTTTCTTTGGATTCGATTGGCGTCTGATCTGTTGGTGGCACATACCCCATTCTTCGTCTTCCCAGTTCAGCAGCTCTCTTTGCAATCTCCTTTGATCTTTGACTTCGCTTGTACATCTTCAAAAACTCATCAATTTCAATGTTTCTCCATTTGGACTTCCAGTATCTACCAGAATTGACGTCTTGAGCGAAGCATACATCCACAATCCCTTGATATTGCATTGCTTGAGCTTTGTCTTTCTTTTCATAGACGATCTTGTTAAGAAACAAACAGTCGATGTCTTTCTTTGAGCAGTTAATGAGCCACATTGGATCCAGTATATTGATTCTTCTAGATTCACCAGTGGTCTTTTCAAAAAGAGATATCACTGCTTCAGCTGTTGTTTCATTGTAAAACCATCCTTGAAATATATCATGAAAGTCTTGCTCGATGGCTCAAAGAGGCATATTCTTTAGACACTTCGGCCGCTTTACATCCAGAGTTATATCTTTTTCACCATTCTCTGAAATTCTGACAATCTGCTTTGGATATTGTGGCTTCCAATCAGGATAACCATTCTTTGCTTGCCATTTGATGTAGTTCCACAGATCTTGATCATGTTGACGAACTTCAGGACCATAATAGAACTGTTTGATATTCTTTGTTTTTACCAATTCATCCACATTCCACCATGGTAGAGTAGCAATATCAGATAAGAACTCGAAGTATTGAACTCCTTCTTCTCTCCTGATGACATACACTTTCAGATCTTCTAGGTATCCCCAAGATAGAATATCTCCCCATGATAGATTTTTGCTGTGAGTGAAGTACTGAAGAGCTCTGAGAGTCTTTCTTTCCTTTGGCATATTCTTGAACCATTTCTTTCTTTCCTCTGCAGAAATTTCTCTCGGAACAGTTTCAGGAACACCTTCAGTAGAGATCTTTTCAAAAATCTTTCTTTTAATCTCGTCTTCATTTCTGTCTTTGAACATCTCAGCAAATGAAGGAAATGTCTCATCAATCCCAGCATAATGAAAATCAATTTCATCTTCAGATGAATCTGAAGCATCTTTAATAATCACATCATCATAATGATCTGCTTCAAATGCATATCTTGGCTCGAAGTCTTTAGCTGGTGACTGAGGAATTTCATCCTCAATATCAAACTTGAACTTTGCTTCTTCTAATCCCAACTCCTCTAGCATTTCAGCTCTTGTTCTTCTCACCTCTACCTCTCCTTCTTGTGGAACATTCAGGTAAATAACAGTTGGGTTTGAGAGAAATACCTGATCAGCATGTTGTTTTCCAGATGATGATGCTTCATTCTGGACGTCATCCTCTTGCTTATTAATCTCATCATTCAATAGCTCTTTTATTCTTTCTTGAACAATTGGATCTTTGACTAATAACCTAGAAGCACCTTAATCGTTATCATCATCACCTTTATCATCTTTATCACTACCATCATCGGGCTTATCATCTGTTTGATCATCAACATTATCTTCATCTTCCTCTTCTTCATCTCCAAACATTTCTTCATCAGAATCTTCATCAACTATCTCTCCACGAGCTATCTTCCCTTTTGTCTTCAGATCATAAAACTTTAGAAGTCAAACCACTTCTTTTGCATTGTATGGCACAGGATAAGCATTACCAACCAGCACAAATTGTTGTGTCTTCCATTCTAGTAACAACACTTCTCTTGCCTTTCTCTTTCTTTGAATAACCTCAACCCTTCTAAGAATATTATCAATATCAACAGGCTCAGAAGACTCACCAACAATCATGAAGTCTGGCTCCTGAACTTCTTCAGCTTCAACCATTTCTTGTTCATCTTCAACTATTTCTTGTTCATGAACTTCAACCATTTCAATATCTTGATGTGATGATGAACCACCAATATCATGTTGACTTGATGAACCACCAGCTTCTTGAGTGTCATCAATCACACCTTTGTTCCTTTGAGTGGCTTCTTCAGCTAGACGTCTTTCACGTTCCAACCTTCTTTCTTCAGCTCGTTTCACTTCTATCTCATTAAAAGCAGCATGAACATCCATCTTCAAATGACTTTCCATGACAGAGTATAACATATGAAGTTGTTCATCTTTCACCACCTTGTCTGCCTTCATGGCTTCCATCTCTAGCTTCATTGCCTTCATTTCATTTGACGAAGCTTCACTCATTTCACTGAGAAGCTGATTGAGTGTTTGATTCACACTTTCCAAGCTCTTTATCTTGACATTCAATGAAGAGATCTCTAATGTCAACAATTCAAACAACTTAGAATTAACATGAGCTTCATCCTTCAATTTGTTCATTGTCACTTCTTGCTCTATCAACGCCTCTCTAATTTGATCATGAGCTTTCATCAATCGATCAACTTGTTTCTTCAGTATATCACGCTCCAATTCTGTTTTAGCTTTTTCTTTCTCCAGTTTGTTGACCTTTTGTAACAACTCTTTTACAGCTTCATTATTGAACATATCGTAGTCATCTTCAGGAATATCATCAGTGAATATTCCTGATGCAGTGTTAAGCCCTTCAAACATGTCATCAAAACCTGTTTCTTTCTGTTGAGAAGATTCTGGTTTGTCTTGCGGAGGAGGACGTGGACTAGCAACTTTGAACTCCGTGATTTCTACGTAATCATCACCACCAGTTTCTCTTTCAGCTACTGGTTCTTTTATTGTTTCAACTTCAGGTTCTTTTGGTTTCTGAACATGCTTTTCTGACTTTCCTCCCTTTTCTTTTGACGGTTCTGCTCCAGCTTTATTTGCTCTAACATTTCTTGGGATTACACCAGCTTGAACTGCCTTTCGTTTCTTTTCTTGTTTCTTTGGCTGATCTGGTACATAACGTGAATCTTCTTCATCTGATGTTTTCTTCTTCTTTAAAGGTTTCTTTTTCAGCTGAGCTTTCCCCCTTCCAAGAGTTGTTGGATCTAATTCGGATTCAGATTGAGTAGCTTCAGAATCATCTTTACTTGAACTACCCTGAGCTTGTTGTGCTGCTGCTTCCTCATTCCTTTTTAGATAACTTTCAAGAGATTGTTTTAGAAGATCAGTTCCTTGTTCAATCACCACAGATGGCTCCAAGACAGTTTCATCAATCAATCTCTGCTGTGATTCTCCAGAAGACCCTACAAAAATATTAACAGAGACGTTTAGAAACATTTAATAAACATAAATTCTAACTGTCTTAAGGCTCCCCCTTTCACTATACCCTTATCTCCATCCTTTGGAATGGTAACTGCAGGGGATGACTTTGGTGTTCTCTTTCTTTTTCCATCTCTCACACACCACCATATGGTCTTCTTCTCAGCGAACTTACTCATCTTTTCATTTTCATTATCTGAATCACTATTTTCATGCCTCCACTTTTCATTCTCAGGAGCAACATAATCTTTATCTTTGATTCTGCATATCATTTGCTTTGTCTTTGCATCCTTTTCCTTGGTAACTCTTGCAATTGTTTCATTGTTTAAACTTCTCAACTCCATGATGTCACCTCTGTTCTTAGGAAGATCCTTGATTTTATCATTTAACAACATCATGACAAATCTAGGATACATGATATACTTATCTCCTTTTGCCTGGCAATTCTCTTTCATATACTCAAATATCACTTGAGAAATGTTATACTTTCTGTTCAATACCAAGCTTGTGACTATGTTCATTATGTACTCAGGGACTTCATCATATGCTCCCTTTCTGTGGCCCAGAGAGTGTACCATGCAATGCATTAAGTATCGATAGGCTTTCGAAAAATTGGTTTTAAGCATTTTTCCATTTATATGTCCAGTGAATCCCATTCTACACCACAACCCTTTGACAAGTCGTTCTGACATGATTGTTGGATCATCATCAGAATCCTGCAAATCAAGAACTCTCCTGACATCTTCAACACCAAACTCAAATGCCGCATCTATATCCTTTCCAGATTGGTCCTTCTTTCTCAATACTGCATGTATCAATTTATCTGTTTCATCAAATCTTGCTGTTTCCTAGAAAGTTCTAACATGAGACTCATAAACAGCTGTTCTGTCAGATAAAGCCTTAGCTACTCTGCTTTCACTCAAAAATTTTGCCATCTTTTCGACTACTGTACCATTTGTACTGTCAGCATCAATCACACAAGAAACATTGTGGCCTTTGTCTGTATCCTTTCCTCTTCCCTGCAAGTATATACATTATCAATCATTGGTACAGATATAGAGGCATAAGGATGAAATTTTTGAAAATTTTTCTGACACTGAAATTTTCTATGTGATAGTACTAAAGAATCGACTAGCCTGTTCGATCGAAGAGCATTGTTGTTCGATCGTCTAGAATGTGCAAAGAGACAGATGTTGTGCGATCGGCTTCCAGATGCTGTTCGATCGGCTAGAAAATGTTGTTCGATCGACTAGCAGGTGCTGTTCGATCGGCTTGCAGATGTTGTTCGATCAGCTAGCAGGTGCTGTTAGATCGGTTAGCAAATGTTGTCCGATCGGCTGACAGTTTGCATAGAAATCAATGTGATAATAAAGATGTTGTCCGATCGGCTAACAATGCTGACCGATCGGCTAGCATACTACAAAAATATTTCCAAGCACTTAGCACAACAAGGCACATTTTTCAAGACATGACTCACCCTATACAACAAGTATAACACAATGAATGTTGTCCGATCGGCTGGGCTAGCCGATCGGCTGGCATCTTTCACAGGAACAGATTATGATCACAGAGATGAAACAAAATTTTTATGCAAAATATTACAAATTAAGCACAGATCAAGATTCCTGATGTTGTCGTGATCAAAACCCTATATTCACCTTTGACTAAAACACCCTAAACAGTGTCTAATTTCAGTATGAACATGCCGACTGCCGAACATATAAAATCCTAGATCTAACAAGATTAAACATGATTTTACACAAATTAAACCGGTAAACTTGTAGATCTAATGACTCCGAACAAAACCATATATTCAAAATTCATCAGAACTTCCTAAATCTTCCTAAATCTAAGATTAAAGTTCCGATAGTGACGAACATGAAGAACAGTGATGAAATTGATGAGATTTGAAAGTGAAATCTTACCTTTGCCATTGAGAATAATGAGCAAACCAACAATCCAATGTAATATTGCAAAGAGAATCAAGAAATCGGTGAAAAATTTGAGAGAGAATAAGTTAGCCGATCGAACAAGTGAACCGTTTGACTGAACTCTGACCGGCTATTTATAGGCACCCTTGACTCGGCTAGGCCTACCGATCGGCTTGCAATGCTGGCCGATCGGACAGCCTGTCCGATCCAAGTGATGCTTTGACTTTCAAAACAGTTTGACTTTTTGACTTTATCAGTGTTTAAGAAATCCACTTAAGTATCTAGGTCCAAGTGAATGACCCTAGGTACTTAATTGGCCTACCAAGTTCAACTTAATGACCTTGGTATATCCGAGAGAAAATAAACTGATATTTTGAACAAACTTTTTCTGAAAATTTACAAGTTTCAAATTAATAAACTTGCATGAACTTTTCATTTCCTCTGATTCTGTCAAGATTAGCTCCCAACTCATTTTCCAATTCAGAACAACTTCCTGCATCTGCATCAGACTGCGATTCTGAAGATCAACTCTCTGCTTTGGTTTGTCGAAAAATAAAGCAGAAAAGGAAAATCTTTTTGATTTTTCAAATGCACAAACTAAACTAGAAATGAATGAACAGAAACTATAGAATGTAAAGAAAGCAAACTATTTACAGACATATTTTTGGTGAGCGTGTTGGGGAATTATATCAATTATCAGACAAATCACTAGTACTGTTAAGCTCGATTTCATACTCAGAATTAAACAATTCACCTAGATTGTTGATATACTGATCCACTTAAATTTTCACACAATTTTCAATCTATTCAGGATACTTAATTACGTGTTTTTGGAACTTAAACTTATTCATGTGTCCCACCTCTTGAATATACTCCCGTATCTAGATCCCAACATTCAGTCTTACAGGTGAGTATACCACAGATGATATCTGTAAGGGGTTAGATACGAGGGCCATGAGAGCTCAGGTCGATACTTCCGTATACGCAGAGAGATGACGGCTTCGGCTTTTTGGTGTGTCCCCTTTAGAGGATCTTTTGATTTCAACAGCAGCGACTATCAATTTTATTGTTTCATCAGCTTGTTGAGGGCGATGCTATGTTTCAAGCATTTGCGGAAAGTATTATTCGGTGACTAGGTGAGAACTTCCATTCAGCAGAAGTCCCGGAATAATACCCCAGATATCACTGAGCATAAAGACTTAGTATCTCAGAATAAGGGACCTTTCAAACAAGATTTCAGGGGTTACCTATATATCCAAGTAGTGTTCCCCACGAATAATCCTTCCACCTTGATTACCCGCAAATCCTACGTAACCTCCATTTATATTCTTCACATCGTACAGCAATGCTGTCTTTCCTGTCATGTGCCGAGAAGCTCCACTATCCATAATCCAACGTGAAACGGATCTTGGAAGCCCTGCACATTTCAAAAACATTTAGTTAGATTTTGATGCTACCCAAGCCTCATTTGACTCGGGTAACTTGAAATTGATGTGAGTTGTTTTTGTGTAAAGTGGTGGAAAATTTTTGTCGTTTATCTTCAAACTCTCCTCAGACCCAATCTCAACCTCTGTGTATAAAGGCACATCTTTTTTCCGTGGTTGACCAGATGATTGGTCTTTCTTCACCACATACCTCTTTTCAGGAGTTGACTTTAGTTTCTCAAGTTTCTCATACAAATCCAAAGGTACATACATCTTCTTTGTTGAAGATGATGATTTTCCAGTCTCAGAAACCTTTGGTTTTGGAGGACTTGCTTTTTGCTCAACACCTTTTGGCTTCCAAGTTTGTTGAGATGAGGCAGTTCGTTTGTAAAATTTATCATTTTTAGTTACCTCATTCTTAACAGGTTTGATTTTGACTTTGGTATTATCATTTTTCAAACCATTTTTCTCAACAATTAATGAAGCTTTTCCTTTTTCGTCAACTTTCCCTTTTTGAATCTCAACAACGTCAGTCTTAGGTTTCAAGTTGGTACACTTTCGTGCAATATGTCCAACTTGATTGCATTTGAAGCATGTTCGGGTGTCAACTGCCCTACTTGTACCTTCAGACTGAGGTAGTGAGGCCTTCTCCTCAAAGAATTCTTTGTTTGATTTTGAAAAGATTTTAGGTTCTTCATCAGAGAGTGAACTCGAACTCGAACTTTTCACAAAAACTTTCTTCTCTACAAATCTTTTGTTTTGAACATTTTTTCTTGGATAACTCTTACCCCCTATAACCATCTGACCGTCTGTTTTGATTATTGTTATGAAAACGTGGAGGTACAACAGGTTTGATGTAGAAAGATTTATCCTTTTCAAAGCTCAATCCACTCTTTAACCCATCAATTTCAGACACATTGATTTCAATTAATTTGAACACATTTTTTAGTTTGTTTACATTCACATTTTCTATCGGAAAATCATGATCCGAATACAACTTATCAGATCCAACCATCATGTACATTACAAGATTTGGTTCTTCATTTAAGTTGTTTTTGGATTTTGATTTTGAAATGTATTTGTCTAGAAAACATTCATCTTCCTCAGAAGTGTCGCTTTTAGGTTTTAAAACATTCTCCACAACACTTTTCACAACTTCAGATTGCACACTGTCTTCATCAGAAGATGATGTGAATGTTATATCAATTGTGTCCGGAAGTTTTACACCATCAACTTCCTCATTATCAACCAACCCGGATTTCTTCTTTGAGAAATTATTTAGAACTGGTGGTGGAACTTGATGAAATACTACACCAGTCCCATCAAAGTATACATCTTCTCCAGCTTTGTTCTTTCCAATTGGTTTTGGAACAATGTGTTGGAGAACAAAACAAGCAGAGTTGTAACTGTTCAATTTTAACTGGATGCGTTCATTTTCAATTTTAGCTTCTTGAAATTGAAGCTTCAACTTTGCAATTTCATCCAGCTGTTGGTTGATCAATTCCTCTTTTACCCTAAGCACTCCCGACAGTTGAAGATTTTCTTTTGTTGTTTTACCATTTCGTTCATTAGAATCTTTAACCGTTCGTTTAAGCTTCTCAAAATTTTCGGTGATGTGACGATTTTCATGAATTAGTTTTTCATTTCCTTTCCTAGTTCTTTCTATGTCACTTTTATCACTTTCAATTTTTTCAGTTAACTCTTTTGCTCGATCGTTTGAAGCTTTTAACATTTTATCCCAGTTTAAGATCTGATTTTCAACCTCTCTGACTCTTTTTGTAAGATCTTCAACCTTTTTGTTGTTAAGGTAAGCAATAGTGCTACAATCTTTGCAGTTTTTCATGCAATTCTTGCAGTCACTTTCAATTTGAGCTTTCTTACCTGACACTTTGTTCGTATCAATCTGACTGGCCTGGCTTTTTGACTCAGTTCCAGAACTAGAATCTACCTCCAGTTCCTTTGCAGCAAGAACTTTGTCAGCCATCCTCATCAGGTTTTCAGCTGTGAGCTCCTGTGATATATCTATCACACCATCATCAATCTTCTTTGTATGCTGCTTCTCTTTTGCTATCTCCACCTTTTCATCTTTCTCTTCCACTTTCTCTTCACCGCCTCCCCACCATTCTTTCTGTCTGGCTTCTTCTTCTTCAGCGAATTGCTGAATAAGTGCATCAACACTAATAGATTCGAGATCAACTGCAATGTTTCCTTGAGGGTCAAGATAACACTCTATATCTGCATCCCATCTCTTTGCTCTTTTGGCTTCTTTGTACGTGTTGGAGATTCTGGTCATTCTTGTTTGGGCTTTCATTCTTCTGTTCACAAACTTTTCTTCTTCCGTTCTGTTGTCCTTAAAAGGAACAATCTTTGTTGCAGCAAACGCATAACCAACTGCGTCTTCCTCAGGCAATAGCTCACTCCAGTCATATCCTTCATCATCATGAATGACTGCAAGTGCTCTAGACTTCTCTTTGTCTTCAATCTGCTTCAACCTTGCAGGTTCCGATTTATTCTGATGATAGATTGCTTTCTTGTAGTAATCTTCTCGGAATGGATTAGCAGAGTCGTCAGCATAATCGTTTCTTCACTCGTGTTTAAAGTGACCTTTCTGCTTACATTTGAAACATGTCACCTTTGTCTTGTCAAAGCCTAACTTGGTGGAAGGTCCACCAATAGACTTCCTTCCAGTTATCTCCATGAAGCGTTGAGCTCTTCTAACAGCACTCGCCATACACCACCTTATATCGTTCAATTCCATCTCCTCCGGATCGATTTGATCACAGTCTTCTTTCGTAAGGTTGGTGTTGCCTATCTTCCCGGCCACAAGACTTTCATAAGATTCTAGCACAGAAGCTAAGAACACCATATGTTGCTTTGCTGACTCCTCACTGAAATTTTGACCATTTTTTAAATCTACAGCGATGTTGCATTGAAATACATTCTTTGTTATAGATTCCTGTTAACTTGAAGTACTAGAAGATGATTCTTGACTTGAAGCATTTGGTGACATTCCTCCCTGAAAACCACTGTTTAAGCTTTCTTGATTTGTTGGTTGTGAACTTTCTGCTGTGAAAGCTGTTTTGGGAGACATGGTTTTTGGAATCATGCTCTTTGGATAATATAATTCCACATTTTGCTGATAAAATGAATGATTGACTTTATTTGTTTTCTTTATCTCCAGCTCATGACTTTCTAGCCTTTCAATCAGCAAATCAACCGTTAGCTCTTCAGACTTGATTGTATTCTTGATCATCAATGCAAAGTATTGCCAGTCCATTTCATCTGGCAATGAGTCAAACAACTTGTCAACTAGCTCTTCTTGAGAATATATCACTCCATGTCTTGCCAGCTCCAACTTTAGATGCCCAAATCGCTCAATCATTTTAGAAACAGACTCATTTTTTAGACATCCGAACAAATCAAATTCTTTTCTCAGTAATTTCTTCTTGTTTTTTATTATTTCAGGTACCGACACATTTAACTTTTAATTTTTCCCAAAGATCTTTTGCGTTTGAATATTCAATCAATGAGATTATGTCTTCTCTCATTGACTGGTGTATCAATGCTATGCACTTCTGCTTAGCCACGAAATTTTCTATGTCTTCACTTTCTGTCAAATTTTCAAAGTCTACTCTTCCATGGTTGAACCCGTTCTTTAAACTTTTCCAACTCGGGTACGCAAAAGCTTTCAGCCATTCATCGAATCTTTTGGCCCACCTGTTATACTCTTCGATCGCCATCAGCTTTGGTGGTTTATTATATGTACCATACGCGCTTTCCACACTTAAGGCATCGGATAACGTTTTCTTCGCGCTTGGAGAGTTTTCATTGGTTCGGTTTAACGTGTCATCTCCAGAGTTTCCAGCGAATGCATACATCTCACTAAGAGAATTCATGAATTCATCCATTTCTTTAAGTTCCTGAAACAATTTATCAAACACTTAGAAAAATTTTTGTGATTTTCAAAAGTCTAACAAAAATGCACTTGGATCGAATGACTTGTTCGATCGAACGGGATACACTCAATCAGTTAGCTTGTTCGATTGATCGGCTTGTTCGATCGAACGACCTTTTCGATTGAGTGTCAAATGAATGTAACAGTAATCAATTTACTGTCCGATCGGTCGGCTTGTCCGATCGGTTAGCAATATGACGTCAGCAAAAGATATCAAATGTCAACAATGTTGTCCGATCGATTAGCTTGTTCGATCGGCTAACACTGATGATGTCAGCAACACTCTTCTGTATGCAATCTAACGGAAATTGTCCGAACGGTTACACGAACAAATTGATGATGTCAGCAAGTCTAAGAACAGCTAGGTCGTCCGAACGGCTGACATCAGCAACCAAGAACAGTTTTTCATAGTTTTTGATGAATTTGAACAAGTTTTTGGACGAATTTTGTTATGAAAATTTGTAGGATTATACTTTTGATGATTGCAAATCGATCTATAGCAGTTTTATCAAATTTTAACCGTAAAATCCTTCTCAATTTTAGATTTTTCCGATTTTATGGTGACAAAGTGAAAAACAAAGCTAGATCTGTGTAGAAAGTAGAAGAATCTGTCAAATTTCCGATGAAATTTGAGTCGAGTCGGTAGAAATAACAAATCTCCAGCGAAATTTGTCTCTGAATCAGCAAAAACAGCTTGAATTCCGATGAATCCGTCTCTAAATCAACAAACGCGGCTCAAATTCCGGTGAATTCGTCTCTAAATCAACAAACACGGCTCGAATTCCGGTGAATTCGTCTTCGTAGATCTCGATTCAGCTTCCTGATGCTCTGATACCACTTGTTGGTCCCTCGGATAGGATCCTCTTGTTCGGAAACTTAGTTGAATCGGATATGATTAATGCGCGGAATTCATTGAATCACACAACAGATATACGAGAACAAATTCAACTCTGAATTACTGTCTGATCTTCTATTGATTGAATGTGAAAGTGTACAAGCTCCTTAGAGAGTTCAGACAGACATGAGTTTGCCAGAGAATGAAAGTGTCAAAAGTTACAAATGAGCTGATCGAACAGCTATATATAGGTACAGTCAGGATAGAGTGAGTGCTGGCCGATCGACTGGGCTAGCCGATCGACTGGGCTAGTCGATCGGCTGACATTGCTGACCGATCGAACAGCCTGTCCGATTGGTTGGGCTGTCCGATTGGCTGGGCTAGCCGATCGGCTGGCATAGTCAATGAAAGTCAGCACTTTAACAAAAGACGCGCCATATCCTGACTTGCTTTACAAACATACATACAAACATAAACTACAAATATACAAAACATGACTACATGCTGACGGAAGCTACATACGTTATTGTACTAACATCTACCAATGTAGTATGCTTGAATGAAATGGAGTTCTTATGACAAGATCATGACTTGATGCAACTTTTAAAGAATGGAACCCTTATCAAATGCCGGTTGGAGTATTGGAAGATCAGTGGAAGATCGGTCAATTTAGCCTTGCGAGGAAATTGCACAACACCCAATCAGATACACGTACTTTGAGGGGGAAATACTATACGAGAAGCTTCAAGGGTTTGGTATTGCTATGAAGACTCAAGTCAAGATACTACTTACCTGGATCATCGGTCAAGGGGGAATTTGTTAACACTGAGAAGATAACTTCAACAAATACTTGACTGAAGATCGATTGCAGTTGCATTTTCAGCATTCGACAGCAACGGACAAGGGGGAATTTGTTGGTGCAGTTTTTGTGTCCGATGTTGTTCGAATAGATTAGAATTATTTTATGCTGATTATGTAATAGTTAGTGAAACGGTCAAACGAATGTGTATTGACCTGCTCGTTTGAAGTGGTCAAACGAGAGGGTTATGTGTTTGACCGTGTGTGTTTGCAAAACAAGAGTTGTGGCTATAAATACCACCACTTGTTCATTTGCAAAAAGAGAGAGTTAGCAGAGAGTGTGAGGAAGGTTTTAGACCTTGGGGGAGAGATCACCACTTGGTCTCTCCCCGGATGTATACTCCTTTAGTATTGTTCGGTTAGCTTGTAATCGGGCCGATTTGTAACGTAATACTACCGATTAATACAAGGAATTTGTTTGTTAGTCTCTAATCTCTCCCGTCTTGAACATAATCACACACTAATCACGGGTTTCGGTCCGAAATCTTGGACCTACATATACACGTTCGTTTGACCGTTTCACTAACTATTACATAATCAGCATACAAAGTAATCTAATCTATTCGAACAACATCAGACACCAAAACTGCTTCAACACAAGTATGGTTACAAAAGTCGTTAGGCGCTCCCTAGTCGGAGGTGAGAGTGCTCTGGAAGTACTCGGCCTAGGAAGAGAGTACTCGGGGAGTATTCGACCTAGGCAGAGAGTATTCGACCTACTCAAAGGGTACTCGGCCTCTAAGACCTTGTTTTACAACCAAGGTGCAAGAGAACTTGTGGAAATGAAAGAAGTCCATACTAAACCCTGCATGGTAGTACCAGTCAAAGACCAAGAAAGTGTTAACGTTAGATAAGAAAAATGTGGTTGTTCAAGAGATGGAGGGGATAGTGGACATGAAAATGACGATGGTGGTGAAGGCGGTGATGATCAGGGCATACATGGAAAAGACCATGGAGGTGAAGGCAGAGATGAGAGGGGTTATGGAAAAGATTAAGGTGGTGTATATAAACTGTAACACAACCGAAAGTGCTACAGAAACTTGTTTCACAAACCAAATCACAGCCAAACTGCTTTGATATATCAAAATTAAAACAAAACCATTTCAATTTAAAGTCCAAAAATAAGATCTCAGATATTTGTAAATCATATTTATGTGCATTTAAAAGTAAAAGCATCTATAAATAAGCACAGACTTTGACTCTCCCATTTCCAAGATCAATTTCCCCACATTTAAACGAAATAAAATGAAAAGAAGTCTTCTTTAATGTTGATCAAACAACAACACGACTGGAGATCACCTGCCATCTGCCAATACACAAATATTGGTTTAATTATTTTCTCATATGATGAAAGGTCATCATAGATAAACTTGCAATATTGCTAGAAAAAAAAAAGAGGCTTGATTATACACACCTGTAAGTTAGAGGGCATCATAAAAGTAAAGCCTGTGGAGGCCCCTGGGGGTGATCCTGTGCCGACAAATAGGACATTTGTCTCCTGTTGAAAGGGAACTTTTTATGCAGCCTTTACAAAAAATGTGACCACACCTTGTGGTCGTCTCTTCAGTCATTGGACCCAAGCAAATTGGGCAGGTGTAAGTAGGCAGTGGCGGCGATGGCGGTGGCAATGGTGCAACAGGTGCGACATGCGACTATAGAAAGAAACCAGGGTTTAAGTAAACGGTAATTGCTTGCCCAAAAGAGAAAAGGTAGACACCTAAAACAGCCGAAACTAAAAACACACACAATATACATATATACCAGTATGTACACTTATATATATATATATATATATATATATATATATATATATATATATATATATATATATATATATATATATGTTCCTATGTGTAACATACAAGATAAAATGTTGGTTAAAGGATTGCATCATACCTCAGTAATCACGGTGGATGGCTGCAGGTTATGTTCAAGTGGATCACTTTGCTGGTTGCGTGCTGAGATTTCTACCATTTTACAAATCACATAATATTAATTGTTACATAAAAATGTGTTAATGCACTTTAGGTGATAAGTGCATGACTCCCATGTTACCAATGGAAGTTTGAAGATCTCAAGTTCAATGAAGGCCATGCACTGATCAAGGGGGAGTTTGTTAATGCACTTTTGGGTGATAAGTGCAAGGCTTCCAACATCAAGGGTCTTTATTGAACATTGTCCAAAGTCTAGAAAGAGTTTATTCTAGAAAGAGTTTATGGAAAGAGTTTCTAGAAAGAGTTTCTAGAAAGAGTTTATTGGAAAGAGTTTATTGGTAAGAGTTTATTGGAAAGAGTTTATTTGGAAAGAGTTTATTTTGGACAGAGTTTATTTTAGAAAGAGTTTGTATAGTCTAGCTTTCTTTATCTGAGTTTTTGTATAGCTTAGGCTTGTCTGAGTTTTGTGGCATAAACTCTGTGTTGGCTTTGTGCTCTTTGTTTTGTCCGAGCTTTCTATTTAGTGTGGAAAGTCCGGGTTTCACCTTGTATATATACATTAATATGGAATAGACAAGCAAACGATTTTCTGTGTGAATTTCTGTGCCCTAATCATTGTGCTTTTTGTCTGGCGGCGCTTTGTGTGAGTGACGTCATTCATCTTCATCAAGAATACTCTATGTATTCTTGATTTCTCTCTCAAATCCTTGCTTTCTTGTGTTCATCTACAGTGGTTGATCATCAGGTGGATTCCGCACACCTTTTGGTTGCTTTAGCTGAGTGAGATCTTGGATTTGGAGGCCTTACAAGTGGTATCAGAGCAGTGTGCTCATACTACTGTAGGTGTTCTTAGTTTGAAGGTTTTGGTGAGATTAGTTCATACTTTGATTGGGTTTAGTGAGATTTTAGTGAGTTTTTGTGTGTTATTCATGATTCTTCATTCATTTCTAGTGTTTGGATGATGGATTTTGAGTAGTTTTAGTGAGTTTTAGTGTTTTCTTCATCTGGGTTTTTACAGGGTTTTTGTTCTTGTTCATACAGAGCTTTGAAGGAGATAAACATTCTGAGTTTTGATCTTTGGAAGCTTGGTCTGAGTTTTACACTTTGTGTTTGTGTCTCCGGGGTATTGTTGAACCAGTGTGTAGTCACATTGGGGAGATACTCCGAAGATTGGTTTCTCTCTGAGTTTTGAAACTTGTCTGAGTTTCAAACCAGTCTGAGCTTTCTCCTAGTCTGAGTTTTCCTTTTAAAGTTAATCGTGTCTGAGTTTCTTTGTTGGTTTGGTCCAAATTTCCCTAGTTTAGGTAATTTTGAGTCTGAGTTTGTGTCTTGAGTTGAGTCTGAGTTTATGTTTGGTCGGAATATCATTTGGTCTGAGTTTCTATAGGTGTTATAAGTTAGTTTTTAAATAGTTGTCGTCCGAGTTTATTGTTTTATTGGGTTAGTCCGATTTTATTTTATTGATTAGTGGTCCGAGTTTGTTTTATATTTTTTAGTCTGAGTTTCTCTTTAATCTAGTCCGAGTTTAGGAGAGGTCCGATTTTCTTTATTCATTTAGAGTCCGAGTTTATTTAAAGGTCACTGTTGTCTGAGTTTATTATATCATTAGTCCGAGGTTTTTATCAATTTTTTAGTCCGAGGTTATTTTTATCTCACATCAAGTCCGACTTTCAATTCAAGTCAAGGACTTTTAGTCTGAGTTTAATTGAAATTGTCTTGTCCGAGATTTATTATACATGTTAAAGTCAGATTTTTGTTATATATATTCAAGTCCGATTTTTATTTTATGTCCCGAGTTTGTTTTAAAAATCCTTAGTCCGAGTTTTAGTTCAGTTTATATATATGTAGTAGTCCGAATTTAAATAGTCAAGTTTAGATTAAAGTTTAGTCCGAGTTTATATAATATACTTAGTCCGAATTTAAATATTAAGTTGTCCGAGTTTAAATATTGATTTAGTATCCGAGTTTAAATATTATATATATTCCGAATTTAATTATTAAGGTGTGAGTTTAAATTGTTAGAGTCTGAGTTTATTTGAGTTTTTAATCTTGAGTCCAAGTTTAGTCTGAGTTTATATTATATATATTCCGAATTTAGTCTGAGCTTATTTCTCTAATCTAGTCCTAGTTTAGATATCTTTATTTTAGTCCAAGTTTATTAGAACTTTTTGAGTCTGAGTTTATTAGAAGTCCTTGAGTCCGAATTTATTAGATTGTCTTGAGTCTGAGTTTTTATTCTTGAGTCCAAATAGTATTTAGAATATCAGTTTGGGTCCAATTTTGTAGTCTGAGTTTGCTGTTATTCTGTAGTTAGAGTCCGAGCTTAATACTCTCACTCTAGTCTGAGGTATAAGTGCTGTGTGTCCGAATTTTTCAATCAGTAAGGGTGTCTGAGTTTTTAAATTTCTAACAGTGTTGTGTTCGAGCTCTGTTGTCTGTGTTTAATTTCAGGTTTTTGTGATCCGGGATTCACACTCTGATTGAAGCTCACTTCACTATTTTGAAGTTCTCTGTTGTTGTCTAAAATGGCAAACAACAATCTGACTACAATGGTGCAAAGCCTCAAGCACAATGCTGAGGTAGGAAGTAACGACAAACCTCCTTTGTTGATCAACGAACTTGATTTTCCTGAGTGGAAGGAGCGTTTCGAAAGATATGTTCGAGCAAAAGACATCAAAATCTGGTTGTGCGTCGTTAAAGGATGTGGAGCTACTCCAGTACGTACGTTGACGATTGATACGTACTTGGCGCTTACTGACGATCAGAAGAAGTTTTATGACTGTGAAGAGAAAGCAATGTCAATGATAACGATGGCAATGACACAATCTATACTTCATACGTTCCGTAAGAGAAATAGCTCAAAGGAATTGTGGGATAGTATGATCCAGCGATATGAAGGAAACGAAATGTACAAGAAACGACGTCTCGAACGTTTGAAGACTCAATTCGTTGTGTTCAAGGCTTTGAAGAATGAATCGTTTGATGACACAGTGAATCGATTTTATCATCTGCTGAGCGAACTTGATAGAAGTAAAGAGGGTATCTACACTGAATTCGAGAAGGTTGAGAAGTTTCTGAATTGTCTTTCGAGAGAATGGAATATGTACACCGCTTTGATCAGAGAGGGTGTTCTCTACGAAGAGCTTACAGTGGAAGAAGTTGTTCAGAAGCTGAGGGGTTACGCTTGGAATATGGAAGATCAAGCATCTGAATTTGAGAAGATCCAAGATCCTCAGTTGTATAAGGCTTCGAAACCAACGGATAAGGGTAGTAATGGTGGAGTCGGTGTTGCTTTGTATTCGGAAAATGAAGGTCCTGCAAGTGAACACGCCTTCATAAGCAACACTGTCAGTTCAAGTGGAACAACCAATTCAAATCAAGGGATGTACTCTTCTAGTGGCGCTCAGAAATCTCAAGGAACAAGTGTGAACATTCCTAAGATTGATGCAAGCTGTTTAAAGATGATTGAAGAAAATATGGGTCTGTTGGCGTCCTTCATGACTGCCTACGAGAACTTCTGTCTTGGGAAACTTGTTGAACCGTCAAGTCTCGATGAAGACTTTGATCAGATAGATCAAGACGAAATGGAAGAACTTGATCTACAGCTCAATATGGCACTGTTAGTCCGTAGAGCGAAGAAGTTTCTGCTGAAGACGGGTAAGAAGTTCATAGGAGGTCAGACAAAGACTCGAATGGGGGTCGACATGTCAAAGGTAAAGTGTTACAACTGTGGTATCTACGGGCATTTCGCACGTGATTGTCGAAAGCCGAAGATGGAAAGATCTGACAACAACTCCCGAGGAAACAACTCAAGACCTCAAAACAATACATCAAATGCTGCCTCCAACTCAAGTGCTCGTTCAAGTGGGTCTGAAAATACCACATCTTCGACAAACAATGCTATGGTGGCTCAACCTTTGCAGAGTGTGACTGAGCCTTATGACTGGGGTTGTGCTTTGGAAGACATCTCAGGAGCTATCGTGTCACAAGCTTTTATAGCTGAAATTGTGAACGAGGAAGTGTATGAAGAGGTTGTTGAAGAGACAAGCATTGAAGAGCTTGCAGTAGTCGCTGAAGTTCTTGGGGAAGAGTTGGATTCGGGGAATGTTACTGAAAATGAAAGGCCTTCGATCGAAGAGACTGTTGAGAAGTCTGGCAAGACAGAAGATGGCGAAAAGGGAGAACGCTTTGAATTCAACATCTCCACAGCTGAAATGCAGCAATTTGCGGATGCAGAAGCCAAAAGGTTGGAAGAAAATTCGGTAGAAAACGAGGCTTGTGCATTCATGGCTGGCATTGAGGTAAAATCATCTTCCGTAGATAAGCGATGTGCTAGATGTGTTGAGTTTGTGACTAAGATTGATAGATATGCACTTCATAACACAAACTTAATTGCAGATTTAGAAAAATCCAGAGAACTCATTGCGGTTTTGTCTAATTCGGATAAAGAACACCGAATTAAGATAAAAGCGCTAAAGAATGATATCTCTGAATTTGAGAGACTTGTGGCTAAGGGTAATCTTAAAAATCAGGAATTAAAATCTGAACTGGAAACAAGTCAAAATTCCGTTTTGGAAAAGAACAAAATCATTTTGGAAAAAGATAATTTGATTTTGGAATTGCAACGAAAGATTGAAAAGTTCAAGGATTCATCTGAAGTGATGAACTTCTGTATTAGCAGCCAACGTCTCAAAGAATCTGAGGAAGAAATGTTTGGCATTGGTTATACCAAGGTGCCTCCTCCGGTAAACCATAACTATACATCGATGCCAAGCATTGATCCTGAATTGGCAAACTTTGTGCCAACGACTCCTTTGACAGTTGAACCTCAAAGTGAGTCAGAATCTGAGCCAGATGAAGTTACAGACTCAGATCAGTCAAAGAAGAGTGGCATTTCTAAGAAAAATGAAGTGAACCTTGAAAACATTGAAAATTTGATAAGCAACAAGATTTTGGAAATTTTCAATCAAGTTCAAAATGAAAAATCAAAACCTAAGTCACGTGGGAAAAACAAAAAGACTTTGAAAAATGTCCCTAAAACCGAGTTTGTTAAAGGGGAGGATTTTATCAAAGAAGAAGTAAAAATTGAGACAGGTTCCAACTCACAGTTTGTGAACCAAATTTTGAAAAATCCCACCAATGCATCTTCATCTTCGACCGATCATGAGGAACGTCCAAAGAATGCTGCGAAAATTCGCAAATGCTACAAGTGTCGTGGGAAAGGACACTTAGCAGCAGACTGTCCAGATGACAGGGGTAAATCACTTGTTGATCCTGATCAAAAGAAACCTTTTGTTGACAAACCACAAAATGAATCAGTTAATGTTGAAAAGAAAAATGGTAAAAATCAAAAGGTTGAGAAAAACAAAGTGATTAAACAAGAAGTAAAACCAGTTGTTAAACCAAATGTTAAATCACAACAAAATCAGGATCAAGAGGAGAAACCCGCTGTTATTAACCGTGGGGACAGATCAGAAAATGTGCCTCAAAGACATGATATTCGTGAGAAAACCCCTCACAGACGACAAAATCATGTCACCTTTCAAGGCATTGAGAATGACAACCGTTCTGGAGGTTCGAACAACAACTATGCTCGACCTCATGCACAGAACCGATTCGTGAATGATCGAAATGGGTCACCCCCCCGATTTCCAAATCAAAGACCGCATTCGGATAATCGTCCACGATCATTCTCAAGACAAGAAGATGCTCCCAGATTTGGTAGGAATTTTGAGCCAACCAGGAATCAAAATTACAATTACCAAAACTATGGAAGCCGAGGGTATGGAAACTCTAGTTATAACAACAGATCGTCAACTCCGTACAATCCACGATTTGCGGGGACTCATTCCAACAATTTCCGAAATGGAAATGGTGGACACAGAGGCGATGATGGTTATTTCAAAGAGTTTTCTTATGTTGACGAATCAGGACGACCCAAGACCATCATGGCTTGGGTCCCACACTCTAACTAAATTTTTGTTGGGGAGTGTAGGAGCAGCTGAAGAGGGCTATCTATATTTGGTATATCGATAGTGGCTGTTCCAGACACATGACAGGAAATAAAGAATTACTGAACAATTTTAAACAATTTCGTGGTGGTTATGTGAATTTTGCCGGTGAAAAGGGTGGTTACATCACCGGTGAAGGCTCCGTGTCGAATGGAAAAATCACGCTGCATAAAGTGAACTACGTTGAAGAACTGAAGCATAACTTGATGTCGGTTTCTCAAATCTGTGATAACAAGTACACGATGCTGTTCACTGATAAAGCTTGCTTCGTTCTGCGTCCGGGATTTGTTGTTCCTGAAGATTGGATCGTTATGAGGGCTCCAAGGGTGAATAACACATATGTCATGGACATGCGCCCGTTGGTTAACTCATCTGCTCCAGTGACTTGTCTACTTTCGAAGGCGACTGAAGATCAATCGTATCTCTGGCATAGGAGAATGGGCCACGTGCATCTGCGAAAAATGAACCACTTAGTGAAAAACAACTTGGTGTTGGGGGTTCCTTTACGTAGTTTTAATATGCACAACAAATGTGAATCATGTGAAAAAGGAAAAATCAAACGAAAGCCTCACAAACCGAAAACAGTTAACTCAATCCAAAAACCACTTGAGTTGCTTCACATGGATCTTTTCGGCCCGATCCATGTTGCTAGCATTGGTGGTATGTCTTATTGCTTAGTTGTCACTGACGATTTCTCACGTTACTCATGGGTATTTTTCTTAAAAACAAAGGATCAAACCGCTGGTATTTTAAGAGATTTATTCAAACAACTTGAGAAAAATTATTCACTTCCTATTAAGAAAATCCGAAGTGACAACGGCACTGAGTTTAAAAATCAGTATATGGATGAGTTATGTCGGGAAATGGGAATAATTCATCAGTTCAGCGCTCCATATGTTCCTCAACAGAACGGAGTTGCAGAACGGAAGAATCGTACCCTAATTGAGGCGGCCCGCACTATGCTTTCTGAATCAAAATTGCCAATTTTCTTCTGGGCCGAGGCGGTGAACACTGCATGTTATGTGTTAAATCATGTGCTTACTGTCAAAAGAGAAGATAAAACTTGTTATGAATTACTTGAAAACAAGAAACCGAACCTTTCTGGTTTTCAGCCTTTTGGGATTAAGTGTGTTATCAAACGCACCAAAGATACTCCAAAAATGGGGGAAGTTGGTGAAATTGGGTTCTTCTTGGGTTATGCCAATGGAACTCCAAACAAACGCGTTTATAACATCAAGAAACGAACAGTGGAGATCGTGTTTGATATAACTCCTTTGAGTTTCGATCCTCCACCGTCCGAATTCGGTCCCAAAAGCGGTTATGATTATGATAAATTATTTGATTCGTTTGATCTTCCTGATGTTTCAGAAGAAGATTCGGAGGTTGTATACACACATCTTGTGAACAAAGATGAAGTGGATGCGAGCTGGAGAGCAAGTATTCCTACTAATGTGTCTTCGAGTGTTCCAGTCGCTGATTCTTCGACCGTAAATGATGTTGTTGCTGAGCAGATCCCCAATGCAGCTGCTCAAACTACAAGTGGAGATCTATACGTTGACTTTTCAGCATATCCAAATGTTGATGCGTCTTCTGGTAATGGTGGAGCTTCCAGTAGTAATGCAAATGCTGAGGGGGAGATTCAATCAAATTTGGGAAACAATCTTCAAGCTCCGGCAATCCCAGTTCCAAGAACAAATATTCATCATCCTGTTGATAATATTATTGGGAATCCAACTGCGGGAGTGCAAACGCGAAGGAGTATTTCAGAGATGCAGTGTCTGTTCTCTGCTATCAAGAAAGAGGAAATCTACAATCTTAGCCTACATGAATGTTTTATCTCTCAGATAGAGCCGAAGAACTATCAAATGGCTCTGAAGGATAATTCTTGGTGTGAGGCGATGCAAGAAGAGTTAGCTCAGTTCGACAAGTTAAAGGTGTGGAATTTGGTCGATCTTCCTAAGGGCCAGCATGTAATCAACACGAAATGGGTCTTCAAGTGCAAGAAAGACGATAAGGGTGTCGTTGTCAGAAACAAAGCACGTTTGGTTGTTCAAGGCTTCAATCAGGAAGAAGGGATTGATTATACAGAAGTTTATGCACCGGTGGCAAGACTGGAAGCTATTCGTTTGTTTCTAGCCATTGCTGCCCACATGCGTATCAAAGTCTATCAGTTGGATGTGAAAAGCGCCTTCCTTTATGGGAAATTGCATGAAACTGTGTATGTGTCCCAACCGCCGGGTTTCGAAGCTCCAGGGTCAGACAACAAGGTCTATTTGTTGGACAAGGCTCTCTACGGGCTCCATCAGGCCCCTCGAGCATGGTACGAGACGTTGTCAAAGCATCTTTTGGAGCATGGGTTCTCGCGTGGTGCAATCGACTCCACACTGTTCATTTTGAAGAAAGGGGGAGATTTTCTGATCGTGCAAATTTACGTTGATGACATAATCTTTGGTTCTTCAAATGAAGAGTTGTGTCGTGAGTTTGAGAAGGTGATGAAGTCAAAGTTTGAAATGAGTGCGATGGGCGAGTTATCATTCTTTCTAGGTCTTCAAGTGAGTCAAGGAAAAACCGGGACGTATGTGCATCAGACAAAGTATGTCCACGAGATTCTCAAAAGATTTGGATTGGAAGACAGCTTACCCTATGACACGCCTCTACCGACAAATCTCAAGCTTTCACCCGATGATGAGAAAGATCCTGAAGTGGATCCGACTCTATATCGAGCAATGATAGGTTCATTGATGTATCTAACTGCTTCACGACCAGATATTATGTTCTCTGTTTGTTTGTGTGCTAGGTACCAATCAACTCCGAAGGAGTCGCACTTGAAAGCTGTCAAGCGTATTTTCAGATATCTGAAAGGAACGCCTAAGCTTGGATTGTGGTATCCAGCTGAAGGTGGTCTGGATTTGATGGCGTATGCTGACGCAGATTTCGGAGGGTGCCGGATGAACAGAAAGTCGACCTCTGGTGGCGCACAACTTCTTGGAAACCGTCTTGTCTCTTGGCAATGCAAAAAGCAAGTTGCCGTTTCTCTATCCACGTGCGAGGCCGAGTACATTGCTGCTTCAAGCTGTTGTGCTCAGGTTTTGTGGATTCAGCAGCAAATGAGGGACTACGGTTTGAATTTTACTCGAACTCCTATCCTTGTTGATAATAACTCCGCCATTTCCATAACAAACAATCCGGTAAATCACTCACGCACTAAGCACATAGATGTTAGGCATCACTTTATTCGCGACTGTGCTGAGAAGGGGTTGATAGAAGTGGTTAGGGTAGACACCTTGGATAATCTTGCCGACCTGTTTACGAAAACATTCGATCGAGCTAGATTTGAGAATCTGGTCCGAATGATTGGCATGATCAACCCAGAGTAAAATGATTTCCAAACTCGCATAGAAACTTTATTTTATCTTTTTTGTATAGTTCTTACCGCTTTCGAAAAATTGAAAAACTCCAAAAATATTTTACTTAGTTGTAGGATAAATTTCAAAAAAAATACAAAAACATATGAAAAATCTAAAATGAAGTCGTGTTGAGATATAAGGGAAATGATAGTACATCGGTTAGTCGTATCTGGTGCAGGACTATGGCTATATATATATGAGATTAACTGTTAAATGTGGCAGCTTCATTATACGTTGCATCGGTAGGTTTTACGCGTAAATAAGAACCTGTTTTTGGTATATAAACATAATGAACTGCGTAGCTCGTGTGGCGCATCTCTCGGATATATGGTCTTGGTACCGTAATTTCGTTTGATAGATTGCCGAGGTTCTGAGATACGTGGTCTTTATGCTGTTTATCATCTGGGTATCATGGTTGCTTCTTTTACCGATAATAACGGGGACGCAAGTCTAGATCTTCCATGATACCATACATACGTGTAAATATCTTCAAAATATGATGCATCCGACCCGAATAAGTGATAAACAATCACATGTCCCTCAAAATCTTGCGGGAGTCAAGTCTATCCTCAATAAGTGATTCTATCACAAATGACTTGCTCCTGTGCCCTTTGCATCTGAAATTCAAATAAGTGAGTATCTCACACTAGCTTATACGTCAAAAACAGATGATAAATGGTATACTCACCAGTAAGATGATCTCTCGCGCATACCTTGATACGGGAGTATATTCTGAGGTGGGTAAACACAGTTAATGTCAGCTTAATACACTTAATTCCATATCTCGAAAACAGTGTTCGAAAGCGCGCTAAAACTTAAGTGGACCACAATACCGTTGAACGTCTTGAACTGTCAACATTATTCTAAAACATTAAAGCTAAATGCTATGGTTTTGTGTTGGATACCGACAGAAAACCGATATGATTCCTTTGCTCCGATTTCGCAAAAAGATAATTAGTGTAAGTATGTTAGTTGGTTTAATTTCTATTTCAGTCAAAAATTGAAAAACCTCAAAAAGATTTTGCTTTCTTGTTTCTATGTGCGAGTTATCATTCTGAAAAATACTCTAGGGTTGTGAAAGTTTATTTAAATAAGTTATTAAATGTTGGTTGTTTAATATTTCAATTGTTTATTCTGGGGTATTGGAATTTATTTTTTGGGATCCAGGTTTGGGCCGATATCTTCGGGGTCAAGTTTCTTAATCCTGGGTTAAGTGTTTCAGGTCTGGATCGTTCATCTCAAGATGGAATTTTTGGAGAAGCTGTGTGCATCTGGATCGTTCATCTCAAGATGGAATTTTTGGAGAAGCTGTGTGCATCTGGATCGTTCATCTCAAGATGGAATTTTTGGAGAAGCTGTGTGCATCTGGACCGCTCATCTCAAGACTGGGGAAGCAGTGATTTCTAAAACGAAAGTGACGGAGGAGATTGCTAAGGTGCTGGATCTGATTTGGCTTGCAAACTTTAGGGGAGCACATCTGAAGAAGCTTCTGCGCCTGCCTCTAAAATACAATGAAGAAGATCGTGTTCTAGCTGACCAGTCCATCAAGTTGGTTCAGTTCTGTGTGAAGAACAAGGTCTGGGCAGGAAGCAGCTCTCGAAGAAAGGATGAAGATCTCAAGTCCAATGAAGACCATGCACTGATCAAGGGGGAGTTTGTTAATGCACTTTAGGTGATAAGTGCATGACTCCCATGTTACCAATGGAAGTTTGAAGATCTCAAGTTCAATGAAGGCCATGCACTGATCAAGGGGGAGTTTGTTAATGCACTTTTGGGTGATAAGTGCAAGGCTTCCAACATCAAGGGTCTTTATTGAACATTGTCTAAAGTCTAGAAAGAGTTTATTCTAGAAAGAGTTTATGGAAAGAGTTTCTAGAAAGAGTTTCTAGAAAGAGTTTATTGGAAAGAGTTTATTGGAAAGAGTTTATTGGAAAGAGTTTATTGGAAAGAGTTTATTTGGAAAGAGTTTATTTTGGACAGAGTTTATTTTAGAAAGAGTTTGTATAGTCTAGCTTTCTTTGTCTGAGTTTTTGTATAGCTTAGGCTTGTCTGAGTTTTGTGGCATAAACTCTGTGTTGGCTTTGTGCTCTTTGTTTTGTCCGAGCTTTCTATTTAGTGTGGAAAGTCCGGGTTTCACCTTGTATATATACATTAATATGGAATAGACAAGCAAACGATTTTCTGTGTGAATTTCTGTGCCCTAATCATTGTGCTTTTTGTCTGGCGGCGCTTTGTGTGAGTGACGTCATTCATCTTCATCAAGAATACTCTGTGTATTCTTGATTTCTCTCTCAAATCCTTGCTTTCTTGTGTTCATCTACAGTGGTTGATCATCAGGTGGATTCCGCACACCTTTTGGTTGCTTTAGCTGAGTGAGATCTTGGATTTGGAGGCCTTACAAAATGAAGTTAAAAATAAGAATGCTACAACACACATTTTCACATTCAAGTACAAAGTAAGAAGAAAGTAAAAGCTTTTAAATGTTCAAACAGGTCACACCACCTTATAACCTCCAAACCTCCAACTATGGAGGCTATTAAAATACTTTCTTTGGTTTTATATGGTTTTTGTTAAATAAACAGTTGTTTATATCATATACGATTTGTAAGTATTCATTATACATTTATGTATCTAAGTAAGTAATCAGAGGTTTTTGAAATGAAGAAACAAAAGATAGAGAATAAATAAGCGAGATTGTAACAACAAATTCAAACCGATGTCATTAAATACGTTTACAAATCAATCAAGATTTCAGAATGGTTAATATATGCATAAACTACTAGTTTTGAGAGTCACAAGCATTCGGTTACAAAGTGGTAACAAATAATAGAACCTAATGATAAGATGACGAGTACTTCATGTAAACAACCTTTGTCAAATTTTGGAACACAACTTATAAGGCTCACCATGTAAAAAGCACATCTCGAAACCAAATATAAAAGCAACAGTTAGAAATCAAAAGCAAGAAACAACAAAAGGTTACAAATCTATTTCCCGCGTCGAACATTCAAATCTCACAGCCTTAAACAAAGATCATATATTTTGTGTAGGATCTTAACTCCACTAGAAGTTTAAGTTGCAGATATGAGAGTCAGGTATGAGTATAAAAAAGATATCCAAATGTCATACAAGTCTAAAAGTAAACGCGGTTTCAATATCCAAGCTCTGGTTTTATGTTTATCGCGATCCATAAACAGAACACAGTAGATACTCAAGGACACATTACTGCTGTGTTGCTATTGTAATTTTATAATCTCCAAAAGATAACCAAAAAAATAAAAGAAATAAATATTCATAGATTTAATACTAGAGAAGCCTCTTACGAAACCCTTATTTGATATTTTGCTAGTAATGACTCAATGAACTATTAAAATAAGCCTTGTATATGAAACCGTAAACCTGAGCTACAATGATTCTCCCAATACGAAAAACTGAGCTAAGATGATAACCCAAATGAAAGAGATCAGAACTCAGAATTCTTTGTACTGGGTGCTATGAATAAAAAACAGCCAAACATGGTCAAACATATCTACCCAAGCCCCAGTTGACACGTGAATCGTCAAACAAAAGTACTTTTTCCTGCGATTAACATGATTTTAAACTGTGATAATGTATAAAATATTAGCCCAACTACTTAAGTTCTTTCATTAAGGTCATCTAGTTATTGGGATTAATTTTATTGGCCATCAACTGACCAATGTACGTATTTAATTCATTTATATCTAGTCTTGCCATGTATATTCACAGGTTCTATATGAGGACGAAGCCTCTTAGAGTTCTATGAAACCTGGGTACGACAATTCAGAAGATTATTGACTCAATGCATTCGCAATGGAAAAAAGAGTGAACAAGAATATTCTCAGATTCTATATATTCTATAAAGAAGCATGTTAGAGTTATGTGAAAACCTCATTTGAGTATTCATGTCACTAATGACTTCTATGAATATAGAGGATGAACACATGGTTGTTCGATTAGAGAATAATATCAAGTTTGCGTGTTTACCTGACTCGGAATCAAAAGTATAAGTCTCTCGAGCTCTTCTAGAGCTTCCAGCCTGACATAAACAAGTGCCTCTTAATAAGTTAAACACTTACAAAAAATGTAAGGGATCCTCTTTTTTAGTATATAACACAGAATGTAACTGTTTAAAGGCTGTAGTGAAATATGATTACATCATCATTAAAAGCCTCATCAGGACTAACTGGATCACATGGCGTATACTGAAGGGTTAGGTCTAGAAATGAATCCTCAGGTATGTCTGGTTGCCCCCTTTGACAGCTCTGACCCAAGGGAATGGCTGGGAATGTGAATTCCAAATCCAAGAAATTACTTTGACTGTTCATTGTCTGCTAAATTACGGAAACGAGTAATCAGAAAAAAATAAACTTTATAATTATAAGATACAGCAAAATCATTCAAGATAGGATTAAATAAATGCCCATTAATAAACTTAACACTTAAAAATGTAAAGCACTGTCTTTTTTTAGCATATAACGCAGAATGTAACTGTTGAAAGGCTGTAGTGAAATATGATTACATCAACATTCAATGCCTCATCGCGACTAACTGGATCACATGGCGTATACTGAAGGGTTAGGTCTAGAAATGAATCCTCCGGTATGTCTGGTTGCCCCCTTTGACCGTTCTGACCCAAGGGAATTGCTGGGAATGTCAATTCCAAATCCAAGAAACTTCCATTGTTCATTGTCTGCAAAATTACAGAAATGAGTAATCAGAAAGAAGAGAAAAGGTAGATACCTAAAACAGCTGAAACTATAAACATAGACACATTCATATAGATACACACACACATGTACATGTGTATGTATGTACATTTACATGTATATGTGTACCTATGTGTAACATACAAGATAAAATGTTGGTTAAAGGATTGCATCATACCTCGGTAATCACGGTGGGTGGCTGCAAGTTAAGCTCAACCGGATCAGTTCGCTGGTTGCGTGCTGCAATTTCCGCCATTTTACAAATCAGATTATATTAATTGTAACATAGAAAAAGAAGTTAAAAATAAGAATGCTATAACACACACACACAATTTCACATGTAAGTACCAAGTAAGAAGAAAGTAAAAGCTTTTAAATGTTCACATAGATCACACCACCTTGACTTCCAAAGTTCCAACAATGGAGGCCTATTACAAGATTTTCTTTGTTTTTATATCGTTTTTGTTAAATAAACAGCTTTTATAGCATATAAAGTTTTCATTATACATGTAGGTCCGTGTTTCGGGATCGAACCCGTGATTTTCATGATTATGTTCAAAGATGGAAGAGATAAGAGAGGATAAACAAACAAACTTTGTATTAATCCGGTAGAAAAACATTACAAGTCGGCCCGATTACATGGAAACCGAACTAATACCAAAGAAGTATACATCCAGGGAGAAATCAAGTGGTGATTTCTCCCGGTGAGGTCTCAAACCTCCACTCACTCTCTTGCACACACTTGTGCTCTCACTCTTGTGTTGCAAATGACAAGGTGCTGGTATTTATACCAAACACAGGTTGCACGGTCGAAGGATTAAACTGACTGGTCGATAGATCATCTGTCGACCATCCAGCTTTCGAAAGATACACACATACCTCGAAGGATGCCATATCCTTCGAGGTCCATCTTCAACCTTCGATGGATATCTTTCGAGCTCATCGAAGGATACACAATCCTTCGATGCCTTATCCTTCGACACCAACATTAAACAACCATAATTTGTCTTGCAACCACACACGGTCAAACGAATAACCCTCTCGTTTGACCACTTCAAACGAGCGGGTCTATACACGTTCGATAGACCGTTTCACTAACTATTACAAATTCAGCGTAAAATAATAACTAATCTATTCGACAAGCATCGGACACAAAATCTGCATCAACAAATTCCCCCTTGTCCGTTGCTGTCGAATGCTGAACATGCAACTGCAATCGATCTTCAGTCAAGTATTCATCTTCTCTGTGTAAACAAATTCCCCCTTGACCGATGATCCAGGTAAGTAGTATCTTGATGCTCATTGTATAATATTTCCCCCTCAGAGTACGCGCATCCGTGTTGAGTGTTGTGCAATTTCCTCAAAGGACTCAATTGACCGATCTTCCGCTGATCTTCCAATACTCCAACCGGCATTTGATAAGGGTTCCATTCTTTAACAACTGCATCAAGTCTTGATCTTCAAGCGTCTGTGCAAAACATTCCACGCAGAACCGTTTGTATCACCAGAAAATCACAAACTCTACCACCTGTGATTGCGTTTAGAAATTTACCGAAGAAATTCAACATTTGAAAATTTTTGTCCCCCCATTTCTTTGGTAAAATCTCTAAACCTTAACAGATTCTTTCCACTTCAAAGAAACTGTCGTCAAATGTTCACCAATTCCCTCCACTGAGCGGAACTGTCATCAATCTTCATTGAATGTTCTCGGTTCCGAAAATTCACGAACATGACTTTCTTCTTTGCATAATCTAGTTGAATAAGAACGTCCCCTGGTACCCCGTAGGATCTGACTTGTATCCCCCCAAAGACCAAAGACTTTGTGAATTCGTTAGGACCGGTATAGACGTTCCAGGTTCATACGTTCGTCTTCAAATGCGAGAATATGACAATAAACAAAATCCTTTCGAACATTTCCGAATAACCGGTAACAATCATAAATACTGATGCGCGGAAGCGAACATATCGTGTTGTTTTTGGCCCATTATAGTCGCGTTACCATTTTGCCATTTGCATCGGTAACCGTGACTACCCCACAATTTTCAAACATCAAGTTTTCATCATCTCTTGTTTTCATCATCCCGCGCGCTCCCAAATTCATACGAAATTGGCGTCGAAAAACAGAAGCACGATTCAAATAATCTTTGCGGACACCCGACCAATATGAGAATTAATCCATCACTTCCATCAACCACTAGCCCACATTGATTGTATAAGAAAACTCTACACTTTGAGTTTGGCCCAAATAAGAGTTATCACCACGCAATCATGGCCCACTTGTAGTGACACATTGACCTTATACTTGAATTGCTCGGTGTTCACTACTAAGTCCAAATGATGGAAGTTTATGTGGCCCACTGTTAATTAGATGGAGCAGATCCTTACATAGGAATGAGACCCACAAAGATAATATTTGTTGGGCCTAATCATAAAGTGTGTGGCCCGAACATTAAACAAACCCAACATAAATAACCCTACTGCAACTTTGTTCAACCAGCCGATATACATATCTGCCTTCGTCTCCACACTTCCATTTCTGCGATGAACAAAAGGCAGCCACCAACAACGTATTCCTCTCTGCAAATTCATGATATCTTTCGAATAAATCTGATCTTTCGATTCTGTTCTTATGACCCTTCGAAAAGAAACAGAAAATATCTGATCTTTAGAAGTTGTGTCTTGATCCTTCGATTTCGTTTGATGATCCACAGAATGATCTGATCCTTCGAAAAACTGTATCTTTCGAAAATGTTTGAGAAAGATGATCTGTCGAAGTGAAGATCTGACCTTTCGAAACACAATTGAAAAACAAAACAGATGACCTTTCGATGAACTGCTTGACCTTTCAAAGATGTGAAATGACCTTTCGAATTGAGGGTCTTTCGAAATAATTTATCTTTCCAAGTAGATGATCTTTCAAAATCAATTTGATTTTTCGAAAAATGGAAGGATAACCTTTCGAAATTGTAGATGATCCTTCGATTGTTGTTGATGTTGACCTTTCGGGCATATGTCAGATCTGAATCTCACAAACATCAGTTGCTGATCTTTCGAAATATGAAGATTATAAGAACATTATGAACACAGCAACTGTTTAAATCTGCAGATTTATGAAAACACTTCGTAAACGATTTCTGATGAAGAAAACTTGAGTATTTAGGAGAAAAACATAAAACCCAACACTCGTTTTATCACAGATCTGAATATTCGGGTCCAGATCTGAGTTTTTCTCATTTTCACCATTTTTACATCTTGAACAAAAACCCACAAAAATCACAGATCTAGAGCACATGTGACTTAGTAAACGGTTAGTTTTACTAAATCGGGCACCATGGCTCTGATACCAATTGTAGGTCCGTGTTTCGGGATCGAACCCGTGATTTTCATGATTATGTTCAAAGATGGAAGAGATAAGAGAGGATAAACAAACAAACTTTGTATTAATCCGGTAGAAAAACATTACAAGTCGGCCCGATTACATGGAAACCGAACTAATACCAAAGAAGTATACATCCAGGGAGAAATCTAGTGGTGATTTCTCCCGGTGAGGTCTCAAACCTCCACTCACTCTCTTGCACACACTTGTGCTCTCACTCTTGTGTTGCAAATGACAAGGTGTTGGTATTTATACCAAACACAGGTTGCACGGTCGAAGGATTAAACTGACTGGTCGATAGATCATCTGTCGACCATCCAGCTTTCGAAAGATACACACATACCTCGAAGGATGCCATATCCTTCGAGGTCCATCTTCAACCTTCGATGGATATCTTTCGAGCTCATCGAAGGATACACAATCCTTCGATGCCTTATCCTTCGACACCAACATTAAACAACCATAATTTGTCTTGCAACCACACACGGTCAAACGAATAACCCTCTCGTTTGACCACTTCAAACGAGCGGGTCTATACACGTTCGATAGACCGTTTCACTAACTATTACAAATTCAGCGTAAAATAATAACTAATCTATTCGACAAGCATCGGACACAAAATCTGCATCAACAATACATATATGTATTTAAACAGTAATCAGAGGTTTTTGAAATTAAGAAACAAAAGAGAGAATAAATAAGCGAGATTGTAAAAACAATCTCAAATCGATGTCCTTAAACAGGTTTACAAATCAATCCAGATTTCAGAATAGTTAATATATGTATAAACTACTAGTTTGGAAAGTCGCAGCAATTCAATTAAAGAGTAGTAACAAATAATAGAACCTAACGATTACATGACTTGTGCGTCACGTAAACATGTTGGTGCACTTGTGTCTGTACTTTGTCTGTATTCGGTCTGTATATAAACGATGTCCTAAATCAGTCTGTAAGTTGACCAAGTTAACTATCCTCCTAGTTTGACTTGGACAACATGATGTTGTCTGGATCGAAGGATAGCCTCGAAGGATACAACTGATCCTTCGAGGTGCTCGAAAGATATGGTTCGACCATGGTTCGACCATTAGGCATCGAAGGATGATCCTTCGATGTCCATGCTGATCTTTCGGACACATTGTCATCGACAGATGATCCTTCGGACCATCTATCGATCCTTCGACCAAGACCTGCTGTGTATGGGTATAAATACCCATGCAGTGTGTTAGTGTTAGACACCAAGAGATGCACATTTGGAGAGTTAGAGAAACTCTGCTGGAAAACACACACACACACATTTTAGAGAGTTTGCAAACAAGATTGTAAACATTGTGCTTGTAACCGTAAACCTTCATACGTATTAATACAGTGGTGTTAATCGGTGAACTTTGTGTGTTCTTGTGTTTGTTCTTGCTTCATCCCGGTTTGCCTACTAGCTTGGATTCCGCACTCGCTAGTGGGTTAGTATAACAAGGTTTAGGTTTGTTCTCGATCCTCCGAGAAAAGGGACCTACAAGTGGTATCAGAGCCTCGCTCTTTACCTTGTTTAAAACCGGTTTGTTCGAGTTCTTTGGTGTGTTTGAACACTAGGTTTAGGACCCGTTTTGGTGGTTTTTCTTGCTTTTCTAAACTGAAAAACGGATACTAAACCTATCGGGAGTGTTCGGGGTCGGTTTGGGTAACATAAAAATCGTGTTTGTGAAACTTTGATTTTTCCGGCCATATCTCCGGTGTGTTTCCGGTGACCAGTTCTTGAAGATAAGGTTGCTTATTTTGGCAAAAATTTTTGAAAAGTCAATTGTTTGGTGAAAAGTTGTTGCAAAACCATCCTTTCTGCCGAAAGTTGGTACATCAACACATCACCTTTTTCACCAACCTGTCCTTTCGTGTCAGGTGTGTCAGAGGATTCGAAAGATATCCTTCGACATCGAAAGATATCCTTCGACATCTTTCGATTGGAGACAGCTCGAAAGATTAGCATCCTTCGAATAGTCTTTCGAAGTCTAAGGGTTATCCTTCGCAGTTGGAATCTTTTCGAAAGTTGGTTGTCCGAAAGATAAGGATACATCTCGAAAGATAAGGATCTTTCATTGTGAATCTTTCGAGATCAGTATTCGAAAGATATAGATCTTTCGAACTTTGAATCTTTCGTGATAATCAGTCGAAAGATAAGGATCTTTCATTGAGAATCTTTCGAAGGCTTTGCTCGAAACTCAACAGTAATCTTTCGATCACTGTTGATCCTTCGAACAAGTCTTGATCTTTCGATCAGATTGTATTTTTCAATTGTTGTCTGTTTGTTGCTAACAGTTTGTGGTGTGTAGGTTATTTATTAATTTTTGATCACAATGAGTTGCACAAGTCCTTGGGATTGGAGTACGGATCCACAACCAGATCTGAAACAGATGTCGATGGCTGAATATATGACGAGTGCCATTCCAAAACAACAACAATCAATAAGTTCGTGTCAATGGGCTTTGGTATCCAATCAAAGTCAAAGTCTTCAGAATCTTCTGATTAGTGAAAGTGAAACAGGCAGTAACAATCGTCCACCAAAGCTGAACCACATGAACGATTTTCCGTCATGGAAAGGCCGCTTTCACACATATGTTCAAGGACAAAGCACCGACCTTTGGATGTGTTTTGTCAATGCATTCAATGAAAGTCTTGAAAGTAGAGCATCCACTTCAGAAGGTTACGCCAACATGCTTGAAAATGACAAGAAGGCTTATGAATTGGAGAAAAAGGCCTATGCCATACTTACTCAAGCACTCAACAAAGACATCTACCATCAGTTTTCATATTGCAAGACCACGAAAGCATTGTGGGATGCCTTAGTTGCTAGAGGAGAAGGCAATGCAGCTGCTCGAAAGTCTAGACATGATTTGTTGAAGAAAGAATTTGAATCTTTTCAGTTTTTGGAAAACGAGACTCTGAATGATATGACCACACGTTTCTATCATTTGATTAGTGAAATGTGTGCTTATGGGGTGGCAGCTACTCAACAAGACATGGTGAATAGGTTTGCTGACGCCCTACCCCCAAAGTGGAGTTCGTTTATTGAGTTGTTGAAGCATACTAAAGCTCTAGATGAGATTAACATCTATGAGTTCATTCAGAAGCTGGAACATAAAAATGATGAAGAAATTAGGAAAGCAAGGCGTGCTCCAGCTCCTCAGAATACAGAAATGTATTTGCCTGGTTTTGGTCCTTCAGCTAGTTCTGTTCAGCAACCGAAGCTTCAAACTGCTTTTGTGTCCAATACAAGTTCCTTTCCATTTCCTCAATCAACAGCTGCTCCACCACAACCTCAATTCGATCCGAGGTCTTACATTCCTGTTCCAACACAGCCACAACCACAACCTCAACAACAACAACAGCAAGCTCACTACACAAGCAATCCTCAACCTCAGCCTCAAAGTCATCACACGATCCGAGTCGACAACTCAAATCTTTCACACCTTAGCATTGAAGTTGCTAAGGAACATATGGAAATTATCAACACCATGGTCAGTGCTTACTGTGGTTTGGTAGCTGGTCAGCTTGGAAACATCAACATGACCAATGAAGATTATGATCAGATCGACAAGGAAGAAATGGAGTTGATGGATATTAAATGGGCTTTTGCTAGTGCGGTTAGAAGGGCAAAAGATTTCATGGCACGAACTGGAAGAACTTCGTTGGAAGGAAAGAAAAACACGAAGTATGGGTTTGATATTAATGCCGTCACGTGCTTTAACTGTGGCGAGAAAGGGCACTTTAAACGTGAGTGCACTCGACCAACAAAACACGGCAATCACAACCCTTTCAGAAACCAGACGAATGTGAATGCCCAACAAGAAAACCGTGAACGGAGGATGGTGGCAGTGAACAACAATCAGGGACAGCCTGGAGCTACCAATCACAATCGGGCTTTAGCTGTTCAAGCTGATGAAGGATGTGACTGGTCAGTTCAGTTTGGTGATGGTGATCAGGGAAGTGGAACTGCATTATATGCTAAGGTCATCGAGCAGGTTCAAAAAGAAGAATCTTCTGGGAGCGATGACAGTTCTGGTTATTCGGGCAGTTCGGATGAAGAAGGCTCTGTTTCTGGGGATAATCACTCAGAGCCTGATGTGAATGAAGAAGGAGATGATGATATACAGGAGCTACTGAATGAAGCTGATGAGCTTAAATGTCAGAAATCAATTCTGATTAGGAAGGCTGCTGCTACATCAACGGAAATGGAAAAGCTATTCTCTGAAGATGGAGCTTTTTCTTTTCAAACTGCCTTAATGGCAAATGGTTCAGCCTCTACTAGTCAGGTAACTTCTGAACCTCCTGCTCCTAGTATTTGTAAATCATGTGCAGATGTGAAGCTTGAATCAGAAAAGCTTCATAGTCATAATCAGAATTTGGTTATTGAACTGTCAAAATGCCAAGAGGCAAACATGGCTTTAACCCGGAATGAAAAAGAATTTAAATCTGTAATAGAAACATTAAAGAAAAATGTGTCCGAGATTAACAAAGTAGTTTACCACAAACAAGTAAGTATAAACGAATACATTAATCTTGTGGAAGAAACTAAGAAGCAATTAGCCATTGCCCAATGCAAGCATGATGCGATCAAACAGAAATTGGATAGTTATTCTAACTCCCGATTTGTGCTTGATCACATCATAGACGTTCAACAACTGAAAGGTAACGTGAAAGGTGTAGGGTATAAGGCGTGTCCACCCCCTTTGATGGACAACTATACCAAGATGCCCGATGAAGAGGAAATGCCTCGGTATGAACCCAGTGTGCCTTTGAACTTTGAGGAATTTTCTACTGGCCTAGGGTTCAAATCGGACAGTTCTTCAAACACAGCCCCTAAGGAACCAGAAACTTCACCATCCATGAAACAAAGTCCTCCAATTATCGAGGACTATGAGACATCGGATGATGAATCAGATGTGGCTGTAAGTGATCAGGATAAATCACTTAGCAAGATGAAAGGAGTAGATATTCCACGAGAGAATCACATCCTTTGTGATCCTGATACTCCTGAGGTTCCATCTGTTGAGAAGCAAGTGATTGATCCTGTCAAGGTTGATAAGACAGGTGTGTCTACTGTTAAAAGCAGTAATGTGTTGTACACTTTGGTTGGAGATAATAAAATCTACTCAGATCATGTTTTTCCAATTAAAAATGTAAATAAATCTTTGATTGACAAAGTCTTTGAAGACAATACAAACAGATTTTTGGGAAAAACACTTCCAGGAATTGTGGTAACACAATGTGATCCAGTTCCTAAGGCTGAGGTTAGGAAACAATTTGGTAATCAAAAATATCCAATCACTCGACAACCTACTGCTTCTAAGGGTAAACAACCACAACGAGCTCCAAAGCCAAAGGCTAAAGTTGAATCAAAAGGAGCTCGTTACATGAAGAAAGGAAAAGATGTAAAATTTGTAGCATCAAGAGGTACAGATAAAATTGAGACTTTTGAAAACAAATCAAACAATGATTTTGTGCAACAAGTCAAAATTTTGAAACGAAACAGTGATAACAATTACACCCAACACACAAACGGGTGTGATGAAAGAGCAAGTACCTCAGGTTCTACAAGTTCAACATCTGGTAGTCGATCAAGTTCTCCTAAGTCTGTTGAAAGGAGAACTTGTTTCAAATGTGGAGAAATTGGGCACATTATCAGAAATTGCCCAAATGCTCCAAAGAAGAAAATGGTTGAAAAGGCTCCACCTGAAGCAGTTCACCCTCAACGTCGGTCAGTTTCACCTAAACAAGATAAACGAACTGTAAAAGAACAAGAAACTAAACAACGACGTAAGAACATAAAAACTGTTGAAAAAGCTTTAAAATCTGAAGTTAAAACAGTTCAAAAGGAACCAAGAGTGTCACAACCTGTAAAACCAGAATCTTCAAAAACTGGTAGGCAAAGACAAACTTGGTTACCTAAGTCGGGTGACAATTCAGGGGGAGCAGTTGTTCTTGAAAACCATCAAGAGATAGAGCTTACGTATCGTGATGCCAAGGGACGACCCAAGACCACTAAGGCTTGGGTCCCCATTCTCAACTGATGTGTTTATTTGACATGTGCAGGATGTTCTAGGAGGAACTATTAATAGTCATTGGATTGTTGATAGTGGAGCATCCAGGCACATGACTGGCGACTTACGGCTCCTGTATGACGTGAGAAATATCAGAGGAGGGTATGTTGCTTTTGCGGGCGATAAAGGAGGGTACATCACTGGAGAAGGAAGTATCTCCAATGGCATCGTGTGCTTTGATAAGATCAATTATGTGAAGCAAATTGATCACAATCTTCTCAGTGTGTCGCAAATCTGCGATAAAAAGTTCTCAGTGATTTTTGATGACGCTGGCTGCTATGTGCTGAAACCTGGATTCAAAATTCCACAAGAATGGATTCTCTTATCGGCTCCGAGAGTTAATGATCTTTATATTCTCGACATGAGCCAAGCGATTACAACATCTGCACAAGTTACTTGTTTTGTTTCAAAAGCCACAGAAAAGGAGTCTATATCTTGGCACAGAAGAATGGGACACATTCACTTGAGAAAGATGAACCATTTGGTGAAAAATAATCTTGTGAATGGTGTGCCTGTGAGAAGTTTTCATCTGCAAGATATCTGTGTCTCGTGCCAAAAGGGGAAGCAAACGAAGAAGTCTCACCCTTTGAAGAAAATCAACACTGTTAGCATGCCTCTCGAACGTCTTCATATGGACCTTTTTGGACCTATGAAACACAAGACAACGTTTGGTGATGCTTATTGTTTAGTAGTTACTGATGACTACTCTAGATTTTCTTGGGTATCTTTTATGGCACACAAAAGTGAAACTCCTGGTATCCTCAAGGATCTTCTTACAATGTTAGAAAATCTCTATACGTTGAAAGTGAAAAGGATCCGAAGCGACAATGGAACTGAATTCAAGAATCAAGTTATGGATGAGTTTTGTACTTCTAAAGGCATTCTTCATGAGTACAGCTCTCGTTATACTCCACAACAAAATGGTGTCGCTGAGAGGAAGAATCGGACTATTATTGAAACTGCAAGAACAATGTTAGTAGAGTCGGAACTCCCTATTCAATTCTGGGGAGAAGCTGTATCGGCTGCTTGCTACACGTTGAACAGAGTTCTTACAGTTAAGAGACATGGCAAGACTTGCTTCGAACTCCTTCAGAGAAGGAAACCGGATCTTTCTTACCTTGAACCGTTTGGTGCTCCTTGTACTATGATTGAGCCGGATGGAAAGTTTGGTGCAAAAGCTATCGAGGGTTTCTTCCTTGGATATGCTACTCCGAATTTTCGTGTTTGGAATCTAGCTACTAAGAAGATTGAGCTATGGAGCGAAGTTAGGGTTCAAAGGTACACGAGTCCTGTTAGGGCTCCGGGTGATCCGTGGATGTTCGATTATGATGGACTATTCGACTCCTTCAATCTGCCAACCTTTGACGAAGAATCAGCAGCGGCTCGGATGTTGTTGGAAAGTGACAACGCTGCTGTCTCGCCATTGGTCAGACCTATTGTTGTTGACCCTCAAGCTTCTACGTCAGTCAACAATATGGTTCAAAATGAGGTTTATGAAGATGCTGCTGATTATAATGACTCTTCTGAAGATGATGAATATCATGATGCAGCCGAAGGATCTTCAGCTCCAGCTGCTCCTGTTCAAGGTGCCTCTGGTGATACACCTCATACGCAGAATTTCGATACTGCTGAAGGGAATGCATCCACCTCTAACCACATTCCTGGTGTGGAGTTGGTTGTTGATCTTAATTTGAATAATTTGGGTATCAATGCTCGTGTACCGGATAATCCTGAAACGAGGATTCACGATACCCATCCCCAGCAGAATATCATAGGAGATGTCCATCGCGGAGTGCAGACGCGTAATCAGCTGAGAAACAACCGGAATGCTGGGTTGTATTCAGCTATAAGAGAATCTGGCCAACAGAATGACTGGTCCTTCGCGTGCTACGTGTCACAAGAAGAACCAAAGTCGTGGAAAGAAGCATTGAAAGACAGTGCTTGGGTTGAAGCCATGCAGGAAGAATTACAGCAATTTCACAAACTGGGTGTTTGGAAGCTTGTTGAAAAACCTGAGAACTACAAGAAGATTGGCACTCGATGGGTCTTCAAATGCAAGAAAGACGACCGTGGAGTAGTTATTCGGAACAAAGCTCGTTTAGTCGTTCAAGGTTTTCGTCAGATAGAGGGAATCGACTACAACGAAGTCTATGCACCAGTTGCACGTCTGGAAGCTATTCGGATCTTTCTGGCTTATGCCTCATTCAAAGGATTCAAGGTTTACCAGATGGACGTCAAAAGTGCATTTCTACATGGTGTGGTTGAAGAAGAGGTATATGTCGAACAGCCTCCAGGTTTTGAAGATCCTGTCCATCCCGATCGGGTTTGGTTGCTCAACAAAGCTCTCTATGGTCTTCATCAAGCGCCACGAGCTTGGTATGCAACCTTATCTACATATCTGCTGGAGAACGGTTTTCGAAGAGGTCTTATCGATTGTACTCTCTTCATCAAAGAACAAGATGGAGATCTTCTTCTGGTACAGGTATATGTTGATGATATTATATTTGGTTCTACTAATGATGTTTTGTGTAGGAATTTCGAGCGCATCATGCAGGATAAGTTCGAGATGAGTGCTATGGGGGAAATGAATTTCTTTTTGGGCCTACAAGTACAACAGACGGAGTCTGGGATATTCATCCATCAGACAAAATATGTTGGAGACATCTTGAGCCGGTTCCAGATGTCCGATGCAACGCCCATTGGTACCCCACTGCCAACTAATCACGGAATAACTCCTGACTTGAAGGGTGAACCTGTTAGCCCTTCATACTATCGCGCGATGATCGGATCCCTTATGTACCTCACAGCATCAAGGCCAGATATAATGTACCCAACATGCCTGCTTGCCAGATATCAAGTTAACCCGAAGGCCTCACATCTTGCAGCTGTCAAAAGGATTTTTCGTTATTTGAAGGCTTATCCAGACACCGGTCTGTGGTATCCTAGGGATAATAACTTTGACTTGGTCGCATTCAGTGATTCTGATTTTGGCGGATGTAAAATCGACGGCAAATCCACAACTGCTGGATGTCAGTTTTTAGGAAATCGCCTAGTCACATGGCAGTGCAAGAAGCAGACGTGTGTCGCTACATCAACATGCGAAGCTGAATACATTGCTGCCTCAAGTTGTTGTTCACAAGTTCTTTGGATCCAACAACAATTGCGGGACTACGGTTTTGAATTCCTAACTACTCCTATTTACGTTGATAATTCTGCTGCTTTAGATATCACTAAAAATCCTGTGCAGCATTCAAAGACCAAACACATCGAAATCAAATATCACTTCATACGTGATTGCTTTGAGAAAAGGCTAATCGATGTTGTTAAGGTCCACACCGATGACCAACGTGCCGACTTATTTACCAAAGCTTTTGACAAATCTAGATTTGACTTCTTATTATTGGTAAATGGCATTAAGGTCAAGCAAGAGTAAACCAACATCGGAAAATCATTTTTGTAAATATCTTTGTGTGTTTTAAATTTATCTTAGTTTGTTGATTTTAGGGGGAGTAAATCCAAAAATCGAAAAATACAAAAACATCGAAAAATTCAAAAGCACAAAAACAATAGAAAATCAAAAATGAGTTTCCTGGCGAGCAAAAGAGAAAATGATAGTACATCAGTGGTCTATCCAAACCTCTTTAAACCTCCTTAAATGCAAAACGATAAGCAGCTCTATATAAGATGTATCGGTAGGCTCACAATCATTTTAAAGTGTGCAGGGTGATATAAATCTTAATCGACTGAAGACCAGGTGGGAACCATTCATTGGCATATGGTCTTAGTACCGAAATTTCGTTTGATAGATTGCCGAGGTTCTGAGATATTCGGTCTTTATGCTGCTTATCATCTGGGTATCATGGTTGTATCTTTTACCGAAAAATAACGGGGACGCAAGTCTAGATCTTCCATGATACTATACATACGTGTACATATTGCATACTGCATTCGACCTCAATAAGTGATAAACAATCACATGTCCAAAACAAATAAGTGATAAAATATCACATTTATCCGGGTGTCAAGTTCGTCTCTCTGCTGTACGGAAGTACTGACCTGTTCACGGACTTGCACCTGTGCCCTCATGCATACGAAAATCAAGTTCCTCATCAATAAGTGATTATATCACAAAGGACTTGTTTTCAAATCAAAATAAGTGAGTATCTCACAATTTATACGGTCAAACAGATGATAATCGGTATACTCACCGGTAAGATGAACTCTCGTGCATACCTTGATACGGGAATGTGTCGTGATGTGGATGAACACCGGTCGGTAAGTATAAATCATACATTAACGTATCCTCTAAACATGATTACATCTGATAAGTTGAGCTTAAGTGGACAACAATACCGATAATTGTTATAGGATGCTTATTTTAATGTTAATTAACTGAACAACAAGAGTGTTTTGGCATGACCGTACACTGATATGATTCTCTTACCCTCGAAACTCGCAAAAAGAATGTTTGTATATATTTATTTACTGCTTAATTTTTATTGTTTTTCTTTTAAACAGTTTCGTCGTTTGGTGCATATCAGCACGACATTAGCGGTGATGTCGTTTGATAACACTCAAAGGATATTAAAATTGTTGTCTTTTTAGTTCAAAAACACACCTAAAATCTGTGTTTTAATATAAACTTTATAAAAGCCAAAAAGATTTTATTTCTGCTTTATTTTCGATCGTACGATGTTGGAGCTCAAGTCTTCGTTACCTGAAACCTGACTGAAAACCAAACTGACTAAATCTTCATAAACGGTCGAAATTTTGCATGGTTTTGAAAGTTAAAGGCTTAAATTGACAAATTTATTAAACTTTCAAACTGTCGGACGGTGTTTGATTATGACATGGTCATTAGTGTGTCTCTTGGTTATACTAACTATTCCAAGCAGTTGTTCTCATTACGCGTTTAGATTTCTTGAATGTGCAGATTCTAAAGGCTAGGAGAACATGGTCGATGACAAGCTTCGGGATGAAGACACAACGTGAAGGCACTCAACTGATGAAGATGATCGAGTTGCCGCTGACCATTATCAACACCACAAGGATCTCACTTCATAAAGTTAAAGTATTTCACGAGCATAACTCAAGGGGGAGCTTATGTTAAGGGGGAGTTTGTCAACACACTTTCTACACAATACGGGTAGTTTGTTGGTATACTCTCTGCTTTCAAGACGTGAAGACTTTGAAGATCCTCCGACTATGAAGACTTGAAAGGACATCAGAGTTTTGGTAACTCGAAGACCAAAGACCGTCGAAGTTCAAGACGAGTCTGCAACTATAGAAGATAAAGACAAAGCTACAGCCAAGGGGGAGTTTGTTGGTGCACTTGTGTCTGTACTTTGTCTGTATTCGGTCTGTATATAAACGATGTCCTAAATCAGTCTGTAAGTTGACCAAGTTAACTATCCTCCTAGTTTGACTTGGACAACATGATGTTGTCTGGATCGAAGGATAGCCTCGAAGGATACAACTGATCCTTCGAGGTGCTCGAAAGATATGGTTCGACCATGGTTCGACCATTAGGCATCGAAGGATGATCCTTCGATGTCCATGCTGATCTTTCGGACACATTGTCATCGACAGATGATCCTTCGGACCATCTATCGATCCTTCGACCAAGACCTGCTGTGTATGGGTATAAATACCCATGCAGTGTGTTAGTGTTAGACACCAAGAGATGCACATTTGGAGAGTTAGAGAAACTCTGCTGGAAAACACACACACACACATTTTAGAGAGTTTGCAAACAAGATTGTAAACATTGTGCTTGTAACCGTAAACCTTCATACGTATTAATACAGTGGTGTTAATCGGTGAACTTTGTGTGTTCTTGTGTTTGTTCTTGCTTCATCCCGGTTTGCCTACTAGCTTGGATTCCGCACTCGCTAGTGGGTTAGTATAACAAGGTTTAGGTTTGTTCTCGATCCTCCGAGAAAAGGGACCTACAAAACAACCTGTAACCAATTCTGGAACACAACTTATGAGGCTCATCATGTAAAAGGCACATCTCAAAACCAAATATAAAAGCAACATACAGAAATCAAAAAGAAAAAACAACAACAAAAGGTTAAAAATCTATTTCCCGTGTCGAACATGCAAAGCTCACCGCCTTAAACAATGATTATATATTGTGTAGGATCTTAACTCTGCTAGAAGTTTAAGTGGAACATATGAGATATCCAAATCTCATACAAGTCTAAAAGGAAACATGGTTTCAATATCCAAGCTCTGGTTTATAGGAATGGCGAGGAAATGTAATTTCATAATCTCCAAAAGATAATTACCAGAAAAATAAAAGAAAACAAATATTCATGGATTCAATACCAGAGAAAAGCCTCTCACGAAACCCTTATTTGATATTTTGCTATTAATGATTCAATGAACATTACAATAAGCCTCGTCTACAATGATTCTCCCATTACGAAAAACTGAAAGCTATAAGATGATTACCAGAATAGAAAGCAGCCAATCAAAGCTACTCAAGCCCCAATTGACACGTGAATCGTCAAAAAAATCACATTTCGCCGCAATGAACGTATTTTTAAACTGTGATAATTTATAAAATAGTCCAGCTACTTAAGTTCTTTCATTAAGGTCATCTAATTGTTAGGATTATTTTTATAGGCCATCAACTGACCAATGTACGTATTTAATTCATTTATATCTAGTCTTACCATGAATATTCACAGATTTTATACTAGAAAGAAACCTCTAAGAATTCTATGAAACCTGTGAACAACTATTTATGTTATTAATGACTCAATGCATATACAATGAGAAAAAGAGTGAACAAGAATACTCTCAGATTTTATGTATACTATAAAGAAGCCTCTTAGAGTTATGTGAAACCCTCAAAAGAAAGCAAATGTGCTACGAGTGTTCATGATTCATAGTCAACCGTTTACGATTCACAGACAAAAGGAAAACAAATGTGCTACCAGCGTACATGAATCATAGTCCACGGTCTACGATTCACATACAAAAAGAAAACAAATGTGCTACGAGTGTTCATGATTCATAGTCAACCGTTTACGATTCACATACAAAAGGAAAACAAATCGACAAATATACAGATCATTTAAGTTAAGAGTATCAGATGTTCACATCGATTTGGATAAAAGAGAAAGCCCTTCTCATCATCATAATAAAACCTATGTATGATATATGATCATCAACTCAAAGGTATCATTAGAGATGAAATTGTCAAATAAAAAAATTCGAGCAGCCTCAAGTGGACGTATGCATAGTTATAGATTTGAAGAATCAGAGTAGCAAATACATATCCGAATCAGCAACAAACTATCCATGTTCGCCATCTCAGACAGGAGCAAAACAAATAGTGATAAAAATAAGTGATACAAAAACAATTCATGATCATTTATCCTAAACTTATCAAAATTCAGATTCATAGAATTGGGTAAAAAGGGAAAAGAATGTGTTAGGACAACAAAAAAAGCTCTATAATTTTCACGAATTAAAACCTTAAATCTGAAGTTCCACTAATCACCCAAATAATACACAACCCCCCTTTTAGATATCAGATCCTAGACTCTTAGTAATCAACCTCGTACTTTACTACTGTAAGTACACTAGTTCAGAATCCTTAAATCAACAACAATTACTGCGATAAAATGTAGATTTTGGACATCGGAATCCTTTTATCAACAACAATTAAAAAATACATTCGAAATACAATTTTAGAGATGATCGCTTAAATCAACAACAATTAAAAAAATTACACACGCAAAATGGCCAACTTGCAGAAAAAAACGTGAAATACGATAAACCCTAAGAAAACAAGTTACACAAACAATCTATCATCAAATGAACCAATATAAGAAAACTGAACTTTAATGAGGTACACAATTAAACAATCGATCGGATGAGAATTAGATCGAAATTCAACCTGAGCTACAACGATGCCACAATTAACAAAAGCTTTCAGAAATCAGAATTCTTTGCACTAGAGATTATGAAGAAATGAAGAGGCACACTCTGCCACCTTCCGTTTTTTTATTTATAACTAATGAATAGACATTTATTTATTGCTCATTGAATTTTAGTTGTAAAATAGTGTAATGTAATATAATATATTGTTAAGTTTACAAAAGAAAAGAAAATACATACTACACATATGAATAATACAACTTTTCAAATTAAGTTGTCATATACCCAAAGGAAATTAATACATGATTTACATTGATAAAAAAATAACAAAAACGAATACTAATATCGGTTACGATAATATCGACATCGATACTAATATTGTTTAATTGATAGTAGTTTGTTACAATCCAAAAGGATATCATGTATTTACTTCTTTTAAAAACCTAAAAATGAATATTGATTCCGACAATACCGATAGCGGTATTGATGTTGTTCGGTCGACATCGGGTTGGTTCGTTAGGTACCAATTGAAAATCATTAAAATGCGTACCGACACCAACTCCGAAAATACCATATCTACTTTGGTCCGTTACGCTACAAGTAGGGGTGTGAATGGTTCGGTTGGTTTAAGTTCGGGTTATCGGGCAAAACCGAAATGTTAACTAAAATGTTCAGCTTTCGGAGTTTGAAAACCGTTTGGTTTCAATTTTTTCAGTTTTAGCAACGGTTCCGTTTTTGGGAAAAAATTATGTAAGATACAAATTTAAAAAGTATAAACCAAGATTTAATATTTTTTCTTAGATGTTTACATTTAGGTTATTATATTTAACCTTTTTTAATTAATATTATTTATATAAACCTAACTTTCTAATCTATTTTTATGGTTCTCTAAACTTTTTGTTAAGACATTTTCTTTTATAACACTTTAAAAATTATTTACTTTTTATGTAAAGTTTTTTATTTGTGTAGATATGGACAAATCATTTCAAATTAATAAATTAATATTCTAATAGTAAATAGATTACATTCAAGAATAAAATTAATAATTCATCATCGATATATATAGAATAGAAAAGAAAAAGATTTTTTTGATTACACAGTTCGGTTTAGTTCGGTTTGGTTTTTTAACGTTTTTTATAAAATGCAAAATCATAACCGAACCGTAAGTTTCAGTTTGGATTTTTCTGTTTTTTGTTATGTTCGGTTTTTCGGATTGATTAAATCGGTTTTTTTGAGGTTCGGTTATTTCAGTTTTCTACTCACTCCTAGCTACTGGTACTCAGTATAGTATAGTTTACGATACCAAAAATAATATTTTTAATATGAGTACAACTATATTTTCAATAAATTTATGCCGGATTATGGCGAAAAAAAATAAACACAAACATATAAAAAAGTAACCCTATAGAAATTTAAGTGGGTTAATGATGTATATTAGTTATAACATAAGGGATGGAATTAAAAACTAAAAAAATAGGTTAACTTTGGATTATATTCATATAATACAAACAATATGATACAATACGATACAATACAAGATTATTTGATATGATATGATATAATTATATAATATTATTTTGCTTTTATCCGTCTTTATAAAAAAAATATCAAATACTTTTCCTTTAAGTTTTGAACATTTTATAATTATAACTACACATCATGAAAAGGTTAAATGGCTTAATACCAAGTTCAAAACAGCTACATATTTTAAAATATAAAAGAGATAATATATAAATATCACTCATGATACGCGTTAGATTACATCATTGACATTCAGAAGAAGACGAAACGCAATGACCAATGCATAGGGTGTAGATCGTGTCCTCCACTAATAAGACACAATATACCAAGTTTCCAGATGAGGAGGATATGCCTCGTTTTTAGTCGTCAGCTACTACTGGACTAAAACCTTTATGATTTCGAGTTGCAATCTGAGTCGAAATCTCATGGTTTCGAGTTATTAATGAGATTTCGAGTTGTATGTTTATATCGAAATCTCTTATGAGTCTCGAAACCTCAACATCTGTTAGTGTGAAAAGGTTGGAAATTTGAATGTTTAGGAGTTATGGGCTTTAGTTTCCTATTTTAATGTTGATCTAAATTTATCAAAATACTTCAAAATAATATCCATTTAATTTTTATAACAGATTTTAAAATTTAAAAGATAAAATTTAGATCAAAACTAGGAAAAACACTTAATAATCTAAATTTCATTCCAAAATATAGGAATTGTTTCAAATTTCTCATAAGAACAAAAGATTAACCCTAAAATTAAAAAATATAATTATGGAATCCGAAATCTGTTATTTTAATGATTTCGGAAAGGTGACTAAATATGTTATAATTTCGGAACAATTATAAGACATCAAAACATAAGATCCGAAATTGTTTATGAAGAAAAACTCGAAACAGGGTTTCAAATTTATGTTTTTCCCAAAACAATGATTTCGAGATACTTGGTCTCGAAACATGCTATTAAATTTTATTATGTTTTCAAAACTCGTTTCTAGATTTCAATATTAGAATAATGGATACGAAAACAGAAATGATTTATCAACATATGCTCTGATACCACATGTTGATCAGTTCTATTTAAACATAATGGAAAACATGAAAACATATCTTTGATTGCAGTAGACAGGCCATCGGAGAATCCAGATAGAGACGCATCAATAAGGTTTGACATGATTGTCAGCTTGATTTGGTTCCTTCTTATCGTGGAATCTAATGAAAACCGTTGTTTAAGAAAATGTTTACAAAAACTTCAGCTCAGCCCATCCGTCCGAATGGACAATGTCCATCCGTCCGGATGACCTGACCCTGACCATTTCCGTGCTTTAATTCTTGTTACCACGACTCTTAAAACGTTTTTAATCAAAACATCAAAAATTTTAACAGTTCGCAAACAACCACAGACCATCCGCCCAAATGAGCCATCCGTCCGGATGGAGCCCATCCGTCCGGATGGACTGGACCCATCCGCCCGGATAGACTGTTTGACACTTAACTCGCTTTTTACCCCACTCACACTCTGATTTCGACCGTTCAGCACTTGGAAGACTTATGATTCTGTTCCCGTACGCAGGCTGGTCCGGCGCTCCCTTCAATCTAATCCAGATTGTGTTTACTTGATAAACACACACTATGAGTATACTCGAACCCGTTTTCATTTAACACACTTTTGGGTGTTACATACGTTCTCTATTAACACACAACGCAAACACTTATTAAACGCTAACCGCTCCCGCATGTTATACGTGATTTGTTTAATGCTTGTTACTATGTTTACACAGTGTTACACTAGACCGCCTTTAGCAACGATAGTACTATAGTTGGACTCAGCACCTGTTGTGAACAGGGGTTGCTAAGGATCACGTTACTTTACTTCACGTGTTCGCTTCACTGAACATGTGTCGCGCATACTCTACATCGCAGTCACGTGGTTAGGTTGTATCATTGTTGGTAGTTACATGCTTCGCCCGTTACGTGTTACATGCTGGTTATTGTTGGTGCACTTGTGTCTGTACTTTGTCTGTATTGGGTCTGTATGTAAACGATGTCCTTAGTAGTCTGTAAGTTGACCAAGTCAACCATCCTCCGGTTTGACTTGGACAACATTTGGAAGATGTTCTGATCGAAGGATAGCCTCGAAGGATACACCTGATCCTTCGAGGTGATCGAAAGATATGGTTCGACCATGGTTCGACCATTAGACCTCGAAGGATGATCCTTCGAGGTCCACGCTGATCTTTCGTGTAACATGTGGTCGACAGATGATCCTTCGGACCATCTGTAGAATCCTTCGAGCAGACCTGCTGAGCTGGGTATATATACCCATGCATGTGTTGAGAGTTCTAGAGTTCTGCCATTTTTACACACCCGAGAGATAGAAGCTTAGAGAGCATTCTGCCCAGAACTCACTCACACACTTAGAGAGTTTATAGAACACTTCTGTAAACATTGAGCTTGTAACCGAACCTTCATTTGCATTAATACGACTAGTGTTAATCGGTGAATCTTTGTGTGTTTGTTTCTCTACTTGCTACTAACTCGGTTTGCTTGCTAGCTTGGATTCCGCACTCGCTAGTAGGTTTGTATAACAAGGTTTAGGTTCGTAATCCTCCGCGAAACAGGGACCTACAGTTATGCGTAAACGCTTTTCATACTATATCTATGCAAACTTGTGTACTCACCTTTACTTTATGTATTGACTTTTATTTTAATGTATGTGACAGGTTGATTGGATGTTATGCTGCAAACAAGTTAGGAAGTCTAGAAACTCACCAAATAAAATCTGAGTTGTTGGAATGGAATTTGTTTTTAAGAATGAATATCTGTAATGACTGTTTTGAATTATTTGTTTAATAGAATGGGATGTTAAACCTTATAAATATTGTCATTTAATAGTTGATATGAATTCTCTTGAACAACCTATTTCGCTCAGGGCCACGCCCCGATGATTCTGCCATCGGTTGGGGTGTGACAGATCGCACAGTCTCGTACAACACGTAAAACACAGAGTACAATTACTGATTGCATGACCACACACTGCCTAGAGACCGCACACTAGGTAGTGGGCCGCACGCTTCCTTTGGGCCATTCAACTATTGGGCCGCACACCCATTAATGGACTATATGTAAACTGGACCGCACACTCAAAGATGGACCGCACACTCCCTCATTGGGCGATTATTTGATGGGATTGCATACCATTATATCTGGGCCGAGTATTAAATTGGATCGCACACTCAGTTTTGTAACACATACTCACACCATGATTGGACTGTGACTGTTATTGTTTATTTGTTGTGCATGTAATGAAGATGTATACTTGGATTACTTAGTAATTATGTGATAGTGTGCAAATACGTGAATTACGTATAAACAAAACATGTCTAGTATTGGTAACCATAATAGGACATGGTTGACCAACTGATAAAACAAGTAAACTATCTGCCGAGCAAACAGGTGAGTTCACACACTTTACATATACACGTTCGTTTGACCGTTTCACTAACTATTACATAATCAGCTGTAGGATCGGGGATTCGATCAAACGAGTCGTTAAGAAGATCTCTCGATCAATACGAAAGGCAGAATCAGACGTATTGATGTTATATGTGACACCCAGGAAAATCAGTAAACGATACAACTTACCTAGCTTCCTCAGTAACCGCATGCTAAATTTCGGGACGAAATTTCTTTCAAGTTGGGGATAATGTGACAACTCGAATTTCCAAGATTTCTATTTAGCATTTATTGCACGTTCATTGTTTGTGTAGTTATTTATTTGGACAATTAGTTGCTATGGTATTGTATACGTTTTGGTGCAATGAATCGTATTGTGTGATTGTACATGGTTGTTTGTTAATTATGAAAGACTTGTCAAATATATAAACTTGGTGGTGAAACTGTTTGAGATGGTGTACTATTGTAAAATATAATAATTAAGGGTGTGTAGAGTTATTAGTGAAACTTATATGATACTTAACCTTAATCCTTCACTAAACCTCACACAAAAACCAAAGCACGTACTGTTATTCTCTAATCCCCTGGCAATCATCATCACCATCATCATTGGCACAAGATATTCATCACTCTTGATTCCTCTCTTTCTCTACAATCATTCAAGGTAATTGTTTATTGATTATTGTAATACTTGTAAACCCTAATTGATTGCTTGATTATTATCAATTCTTGATTCTTGATTATGTGTTCATGAAAACCCTAGTTCTTCATATAATATTCTGTGATTATTGATTGGATTCTGATGATAATGATATTGAATGGTTGTTTAATCGATTGTCTGGTGATTAAGAATACATGATTCATGTGATAATTGAATTGATGCTAGACAGTTTCAATGCGATTAGGGTTCTCTTCGTCATGGAATGTGAAAACGTAACTGTTCTGATCCTTTTGATTCTGTGCAATGATTGGAATTCACGCATGATTGTTTTGTCTGAGTTTTAAATTAAACACTTTATGGTCCGACTTTTGAAATAATATTAAGGTCCGAAGTTTGTAAAGACAATAAGAGTGAGTTTTGTGTAATGCAAAAGGGTCCGAGTTCTTCACTTGTTATGTTGTTCGAGTTTTATAAGTGTGCAAGGTCCGACTTTTGTTTGGTGATTTTGTCCGAATTTTATCCACATGTTAGGTGGTCCGAGTTTCTATTAGGGGGTGCCCTGTCCGATCTTTAAAACATTTGAAAGGGAGTCCGAGTTTTACAAGGGACAGGCCCTTATCCGACTTTTGAGGGAGGGTGTGTGGTCCGAGCTTTTGCAAGGGGACCATTGGTCCGAGTTTTGCTTGTAGGGAGGGGCTGTCCGACTTTTGTGACCCCCATCTATGTAGTCTGAGTTTTTAACCCCACCCCCATGTGCTAGTCCGACTTTTAACCCCCCCTCCTTAGTGTCCGAGTTTTAAACAATGGATTGAGTGTCCGAATTTTAAAGGGGGAGCCTTATAGTCCGATGTTTAATGTATACATGCCTAACTTAACTCTGTTCATCAGCAAACACCGTTAAATAGCAGCTCTGTAGATAGTTAATTCTATTATCTTATGCATGAAATCTTGGTAAGTATGTAACGTAGTTACACATGTAAACCATTGATAAGTTGCTAAGTTATGAACACTAATTGTTTGTTAACTCTATTAGTTAACTAGTACTGTTAAGTCATTATTCCTGTTACATATGTTTATGGTGCTAAGTGATAACCATGATAAGTGTTATAGTTCTGCGAAAACATGCTATCATGTTAAGCATGTTGATCCTGTTAAACACGACGAATCTGCTAATTGTGTTACTGAATAACCTTGTTCGTATCAACCAAGAACTCTATCGTATGTGATACATGATGTTAACTGTCAAACGCTTTATGATATAGATTACCTGCGTATTAATACGAACATGAACTGATTTATTACACGTGCACACAATAGGACTTGACTGATTACTTGTGAGTGCATAACATAGCATACCGAGCAAACCAAGGTGAGTTCACACTCTTACTAAGGCATGGGATTCCCAGGGCTTGGGAATGGGATTGAAGGAATGAGATTGAATAGATTCGTACATACACTGTTACTAGACTACCATACCATCGTCCTCGGTTGTGCAGGACACATACGTAAAACCTACGTATACTTGTACTAATCACTGTCCTCAGGTTGCGAAGGACACTCACGTAAAACCTACGTGAACTTATACTCACTACTGCCTCGGTTGTGTCAGGCACTTACGTAAAACCTACGTAAACCCCCGCGTACCCCTATCCTCGGTTGTGAAGGATACTTACGTAAAACCTACGTAAACTTGTACGTATTACTGTTCTCGGGATATGTAGAACACTTATGGTTACAAATAGTCTAGTGGTGATACAACATGGGAAGCCCCCACCAATAGAACGTACTATCGGCCCAGTAGAGCCACATGTTACCAACAAACTTACTATTACGCACTTACTTTCTGTGAACTCGCTCAACTAGTTGTTGATCCTCTGTTACATGCCTTGCAGGTCGTTAGGTACATGGAGCTTGCACAGGGAGGAGCTGGTCGTTATGGGCTTGGATCGTGATTGTCTTGTTAAACACTTATGACATTTGATACTTTATTATGATGGGTTTTATTTATACGCTTCCGCTAAACTGTGATAACATACTTATGTTTTGGAACACCTTTCATATGGATTTGGTTTGGTTTAATGGCAATTACTTTTACTATATATATTGTTCTATATGATTGGTGGCTTGATCCTGGTCAGTCACGCTCCCAAGCGGTGATACTCCGCAGGTGGGTTTTGAGGGTGTGACATTATAGCAGCTTGGTATGCACTTAGAATCACTTTAATTGTCGTTTATATTGATTTGAAACTGTTTACATGAGCTGGCGACACTTCGGCAGAGCTTCGCTACCTGGTCCAGTCCGCACGAACGGGTCACTTCGTGCGAAGTGGCTGGTTCCGGTCTGTTTCCCGTTTTTCTCGTACTACGTGTCTTGGTCTATCTATTCTATTACATGACTCGATACAAGACGAAGTCAACATACATATGCACTAACAAACTCCCCCTTGGATGTTGACGAGTCTTCAGTGTTCTCGCTCTTTCCAAAGTATCTTTCTCTGTAAGCATCCTTCAATCTTTCTCTTACTCTCCCATCAGAATCTCAACCTGGCTCTATTCTCTCTCTAATTCTCTTTATCAGGTCTCTTGATTCCTTAAACTCATCAGCAATCTGAAACCTTTCAATCAACAGACTCCCCTTTGCTAACAGACTCCCCCTTAAGTTGTTCCGGGATCGCAATCTGACATAGCACTCGTTCTAAGATTGTGTCCTGGCTCAAATGCTGCTCAGGCTTAGACACGGGGATCTGCATAAATCTTTACCCAAAAGTAAATTTCACAATTTTTAAAATGTAACAAATTTAGAAACCACTTATAGATATCTTTCAATCATCAACAATAGTTGTATCAAAATCAAATTAATGACCTTGATTAACTAACACTGATTTTACTGTTAGTTTCTCAAATTATCTCAAACTTCATTTTTCAATTCAAACACACTCTCCCAACCTATTGTCGTTCATCATATTTAGCACTCAGAATTTTGAAAATCTGCTTTTCAACATTAGTTGTCGAAAATAAGATGAAATAAAATCTTTTTGATTTTTCAAAATTTTATGCTAAAACTCACTGAAAATCTTTTTGTATTTTTTCTTTAATGAAAAGCAGTAAAGAAATATTTACAGACAATATTTTTGTGAGTTTGTGTAATAGGATCGTATAAGTTTATGAGACAAATCACTAACATCGTTGAGCTTTTTAGACTTTAAGTTCTATACGATTCACTTAGCTTGTCAGTATACTGATCCATTTAAATTTTCACACAAAGTTCAACTGTTTCGAGATACGAATTTAGTGTTTTAAGCACTTAACTTATTCGCGTGTCCCACCTCAGAATATACTCCCCTATCCAGACTCCTATATTCAGTCTTACAGGTGAATGTACAATAATGATATCTGTAAATGGGTAATGCGAGGCCATGAGAGCTCAGGTTAGAACTTCCGTTCAGACAAAGAGATGATGGCTCGACTTTAGGTGTGTCCCGTTTGGGGATCTTTTCTTCAATAGCACATGATTAGCATTTTTCAATGTTTCATCATTTTTTATGCTGAGGGTGGGCTTTATGATTAAAGCAGTGCAGAATATTATACGAGGACTAGGCTATTGCTCCCGCAAAATCAGAAGTCCTTGTATAATACCCCAGATATCACCACGCACAAAGACCTAGTATGTCAGAAATAGAAAGCCTTTCAAACAAGATTTCAGGGGTTACCTATATATCCGAGAGATGTTCCCCACGAGATAAGCAAGCTATTAATATTTAGGTTTATATCTTGAAATCAATCTACTGAATGTGTAAAAACCTACTGGCATATCATCAGTGAGACCGTTTATCACATTTTTATCTTTCCAATTCTTTAGCATGCTGTCTACTGATGTACTATCATTTCCTCTTTTTCACAACAAAACTCATTTTTTTTATTTTTCGATGTTTTTGTATTTTTGATTTTATCATGTTTTTGGATTTTTCAAAATTTCTAAATTTTATACTCCCCTAAAATCAAAAATATGTTTCAATTTGTGATTTTCCGGGAAAATTTAAAAGTAAAAGCAATAAACTGTACAAATAAAATGACAAACTGACGTGAATTGCTTCAATTCTTCATTCTCTTGGCTTAAACAATCAGAACTCCCCATGACAACAAACTATGTTCCCATTATGATTTCAAAACACTTAAGTTTGTTTTAATCAAAATGGTTTTTCCGGAAAATTAGTTTTGTTGATTTGACACATCATGGGGTTTAATTCATCATTTGTTCTTTCAACCATTTGTAAAAACTATCACTTTGTAGATTTTTCACAAAAAAACATTTTTCAAGAATGATGTCGATTCATGCTCCACGATTACCAACTTGGGAGCTCCGGCAAGTCAGGATTTACTTTTTAAAGAATCTCACCCATGCCTGATCAATCATGGATGAACCATCCTCATTTGGTTTAACAATTTTTGATTCATAAAATTCTTTCACTCTTTTCACCTTCCCATCAGCCATCTTACCAAAAATATGTAGCACTTTACCATTAAATGCTTTTTCAGCATCAAATTCTTTCTTTTCAGAGAAGAATTGATCTGAAATCTCAATCTTACCAATTTTTGATTTCAAGTTTCCATTTGACAATGGTGGAAAATTTTCATCAACTATTGTTGGAATGAAATTCTCATCATTTAGAACAACAGATGCCTCCTCTGACTTTGACGAGTCAGATTCATTGCCAGAATTAACTTCTGATTTCTTAACAACCCATTTATGTTTGTTTAAATTCACTCTTCTTTTGTAAAAATGTTTTGAACTTTCACCAACTTCAAAAATTGAATTTTTGAACTCTTTAAATTTCTCTGTTGGTTGTTCCTTTTTATCAACACATTTTTCTTTCAATTTAGAGTTAGAAGAAACTCCCTGTTTTGTGTTGGTGGGCTTTGAGCAATTCCAAGCAATATGTCCAACCTCTTGACATTTGAAATGGGTTCTTCTCAACTCTCGGTTCAGATTTCATCATCACATTCTTTTGCTTTTTGGCAAGAAATTCTTTGTTTGACTGTTTCCAGAAAAGTTTCTCCTTTTCCTCTTCAGGACTTGCTCCTGAAACAAATTTAGTTTTTGGTTTAAAAATTTTCTCATTTTTATGATTTTCACGTGGAATAAAACCTAATCCCTTCTTTTTGAAATTACTGTTATGGTTTGGTTTCTTTTGATAACCAGAACTGTAACCTTTTTTCTTATTCAATCTTTATTGAACTCTTGAAGTGTATTTTTTAGGTTTTTTCAGTAAGATTTACATCTTTTATTTCAGAAATATTAATTTCTTTTAATTTGAAAACCTTGTTAATCATTTCAGTTTTAACACCACTTATTGGAAATTCTTCATCAGAATATAATTTGTCGGAATCATTCAAAGTATATGCTACTTTGAATGTTTTGTCATTCAAATTATTTTATGACATCAAAAAATCTTTATTGTAAACCCTTTTGACCGGTAATTCGAGCTTTTGTCTGATGAACTCGAATTTTCAGATTTAGACTCTGACTTTGACTCTTCATCTTTATCCAACAAACACCTGATCGACCACTTTCTTAATTAACTCAGGCTCATGATCAGTGTCAGATGCTGTGAAGGTGACATCAATATCATCTGGTAATCCATTGTTAGACTCGGATTTCAGATTCAGATTGAGTGCTTCAACCACCTTTTCAAAGTGTCGGGGGGTATAGTCATCCCACATTGGATTTGGAACTCTATTATACTTAAACCAGTTTTCTTACCAGAATTTTCTTCATCTTCTGCAAACTTATGAGCTGCCACGGTAAGATAAATGCGATTAATAACATAATCTAAACTTTGATAACTTCAAAGTAAAGAATTCACTCTTTTGGTTTCGATCGTCATCGCTGCCAATTCTTGTTTCAGCCCTGCAACAATCTCAATGTATTTGTTGATTGCAGTTTGCTTTTGAAGAACTGTTGCTTTCAGAAGATTCTTCATCTGAATATCCTCATCACAAGCTCCTTTGTACAAGTTCACTTTGCTGCTTAGGAGATCATATGACTCCTTTATACTCCTCACATTGTGCAGCAAATTTTCTTTGAGCTTCTCCAATTTAGCATATTTTGTATCTTTTTCAGCACAATCTTTGCAAGATTCTAAACACTTAGCACAAGGTTTTTCAACCTCTACAATCTTTTCAACTTCAAAAATTTTTTCAACTTCAACAATTTTTTCAACTTCGACAATTTTTTCAGCTATTTTCTCCACCACCTTTTCAATCACATTTGGTTCTTTCTCAACTTCCACCTTCACTTCATTCTTTTCAACCTCGACCTTCTCTGTTGATTTTTCTTCAACTTTTTCCTTATCAGCTTCTGTCTTTTCTTCAGCAACCCTTCTTGCTTCCATTTCTCTTTTCAGTCTAGCAGTCCTTTTCCCTTTCAATATCTCGATTTTATCTGCAAAAAACAAATTAAAACTATAAGTATCCAATTGTTTTCTAGCTTTATTAATATACTCTTCCTCATCATCAGTGTCTACATCACTTCCTGAATATTTAAAAATCGGTTGTCTTCTAGGACTGTTCTTAGATTTGATTGTTTCTTCTTCCGAGGTTGAATCTTCAAAGAATCGAGCAAGAAATGCTTTAGAAACTGAAGGTCTAGAATGATCCTAATCATCCCAATTGAAATCTTTCGGAATCCTTTCATCTTCTTGGTCTAACAAACCAAAACAAGCTTTACCCTTTGATTCTTCAATCGAAATAGTATGTGAGTGTGAAGATTGTTGTTGATATGGTTGTTGAGCAACCTGATGATAAATTTCATTTCAATGATACTCGTTGTTTCCGAAAGGATCTTCTCTTCCGGTTGCTTCTCTGTTTGTACACTCTCGTTTAAAATGCCCTTTCTCTCGGCAATGAAAACAAGTAACCTACGATTTGTCAAAACCTAGCTGAGATGTTGCAGCTTCACGAAGATCATCTCTTCCGGTGATCTGTTTGAACTTTTCTGCTCTTCTCAAAATGCTAGCTAAACACCACTTGATGTCCATCAATTCAAGTTCCTCAGAATCAATCTGGTCATAATCCTCTTTAGTGAGCATCGGATTGCCAATTCGTCCAACAACCAAGCTTTCATACGATTCTAACACAGTAACAAGTGATGCCATGTGTTGCTTCGCAATATCTGGAGAGAAATTTTGACCATTTTGAATATTTAATGTAACATTGCATTGCAAAACTTGACCATTAAAGTTTGTTGAACTTTGTTGTTGAGAACGTGGTGTTGAGAAATTTGGTTCAAAACTTGAATAAGACGAAGAATATCCACTGCTCTGATTTGTATTGTTTACATTTGTTCCGGAAGTACCATCAGCACTAAACGCAGTCTGAATCTTTGGACTCGGAGTGGTCTCAACTTTGCTTCCTCTATAGTATAAACTAACATCTTGTTGAGCACCCGGACTTCTCATCGTAGCAGTTTTTCAAATTGATAGCTCATGTTCTTCCAATTTCTGGATAAACATACTCAAATTCATATCTTCAAATTGTCGGTTATGGTTTAAAATCAACAGATATGTTCCCCATTCATTATGTGGTAACGCATCGGCTAGATTATCAACCCACTCATCATCTTCTTTCTTGATGTCCAATCTTTTCATTTCCATGACAAGATGACAATATCTCTCAATAATCATTCTTGTTGTTTCACCTTCAAGAGCTGTAAACATATCAAAAGATTTTTTTAGTAATGCTCGTTTATTTTTTATCATATCAGCACTACCCTTAAACTTTTTAATTAACGCTTTCCAAATTGATCTAGCAGTTCCCTCATGTTGAAGCAAAATGAAAATATCTTCTTTTACCGCTTGTTGGAGAATGATAATCATCATTTTTTCACTTGTGTATTTTAATTTTTCATCCGGTAAAAATTGACTTAATTGTTTTTTATTTCCAAGTTCATCTTTCGGTAAAGTATAATCTTTCTCTAAAGAAACCCATGCATCAAACTTGTTTGCTTGTACCCAGTTTTCAAAACGGTCTTGCCACCCTTTAAAATCCTTAATGTACATAAGCTTTGGAGGTTTTTGGAAAGTTCCCGTTTCATTCTCGATACCGGCAGTTTCGGCAAATGTAACTGGAGCAGTAGCAAACGCATTGTAAAATTCGTTTTCCATGTTTTGGTGAAAAGTTTTACAAAATCAGAATTTCAAACGAGTTGAATTTCATGCGAGCTGGTTCTTTAAAATCCTGGTTCAAACGATTTGGTTCAAACGAGCTGGTTCAAACGACCTGGTTAAACTTTCACACGACTTAAAGATGTTTCACACTATCTAGACTCAAATTCAAACAACCTGGGGATTCTCAAGCGACCTGACCACCTTTTCAAGCACCCCGTGCGACCTGGGACCCAATGTCAAATGATCTGGTCAACTTTTCAAAAATACAGGTTCAGATCGTGCGACCTGGATGATCAACTTGTGCGACCTGACTAGTTCTCACACGACCTGGTTCAGTTTTCACACGATTTGGTGTTAATGCACTTTGGGTGATAAGTGCATGCCTTCCAATTTGTAGGGTCTTTATTGTTCATGTATTGAAACTTAGTCCTAGTTTTATGCTTGGACATTTTGTCCAAGTTTTAGGCTAGACTTTTGTCTGAGTTTTTGTTTAGGACAAAAGTCAGAGTTTTGTGTAGTTAGTTTGTCCGGGCTTTCTAGTTTGTCTTGAAAGTCCGGGGTTTGCCTTGTATATATACCTTTATGTGGAATAGACAAGGCGGCGATTCTGTGTGAAATTCTGTGCACCTAACCCTAATCATTGTGTGTGTGTTTTGTCTGGCGGCTACTGTGTGTGAGTGACGTCATTCATCTTCCTCATCAAGAACACTCAGTGTATTCTTGATTTCTCTCACAAATCTTTGCATTCTAGTGTTTCATCTACAGTGGTTAATCATCAGGTGGATTCCGCACACCTGTTGGTGGCTTTAGCTGAGTGAGATCTTAGATTAGGAGGCCTTACAAGTGGTATCAGAGCAGTGTGCTCATACTACTGTAGGTGTTTCTTAGTTTGAAGGTTTTTGTGAGAAAAGTTCAAACTTTGATAGGGTTTAGTGAGTGTTTAGTGAGTTTTTGTGCTTTATTCATGATTCTTCATTCATTTCTAATGATTTGGTGATGGATTTTGAGTAGTGTGGTGATTTTTAGTGTTGATCTTCATCTGGGTTTTTACAGGGGTTTTGGTTCTTGTTCATACAGTGTTGAAGGTTGAAAAAGATTCCTAAGTTTGATCTTTGGAAGCTTTATCCGTGGTTTAAATTCTGTGTTTGTGTTTCCGGAACCAGTGTGAAGTCACACTGGGGAGATAGTCCGGAGATTGGTTACTGGATCTGAGTTTTGAGAAACTCTTACTTGTTCTGAGTTTCAAATTTCAACTCCTGCCCATTTTTAGATCCTGTCTGATTTTTAGCTCCTGTCCGATTTTCAATTTCTGTCCGAATTTTCATTCATCACCTTGAGTACGAATTTTAGATCCTATTATCAGAAGATCCGAGTTTTAAGTCAAGATCCCTAGGTCCGAATTTCTGTCTAGAAACCTTTACCTGAGTCCGAGTTTCACCCTGGTTTACTTGAGTCTGAGTTTAAGTTTTATACATTTCTTCCGAGTTTTATCATAGTTTCCTTCAGAGTCCGAGTTTTTCCTTTTCATTAGGTCTGAGTTTTAATTTCTTTGTTGAGTCCGAATTTTTATATTCCTACTGTCTGAATTTTAAGTCTACTTCTTAATCCGAGTTTCTTCACACCTTGAGTCCGAGTTTAAGTGTGAATTGATCCGAGTTTCCTTCACTTTTTGTGTCCGAATTTTTTAATTTTACTTTGGTCCGAGTATTTAAAATTCGGTGTCTGAGACCGAGTTTTAATTCTCTTAGTGTTGTTGATCCGAGTTTATTATATTATACAATTCTACTTGTCCGATTTTAAACTCTAAAGTGTTGTGTCCGAGGTTTGTGTTTTATTTTAGGTTTTGATCCGAGTTTTACATTCTGATTAAAGCCTCAGACATCTCACTCTGTGTTTTCTCTCCGAGTTTGGACTTAGAAAACCTTTTCAGTGACACAGTTCTTGCTTGGAAACCTACTGTTGTTTTCTGAAATGGCAAACAACAATCTGACTGCTATGGTGCAAAACCTCAAGCACAATGCTGAGGTAGGGAGTAACGACAAACCTCCTTTGTTGATAAACGAGCTTGATTTTCCTGAGTGGAAGGAGCATTTTGAAAGGTATGTACGAGCAAAAGACATCAAAATCTGGTTGTGTATCGTTAAAGGATATGGAGGTACTCCAGTACGTACATTGACGATTGATACGTATTTGGCACTCACTGACGACCAGAAGAAATTTTATGATTGTGAAGAGAAAGCTATGTCAATGATTACGATGGCTATGACACAATCAATACTTCATACGTTCCGTAAGAGAAGTAGCTCGAAGGAGTTGTGGGATAGTATGATCGAGCGCTACGAAGGAAATGCAATGTACAAGAAGCGACGTCTCGAACGTTTGACGACTCAATTCGTTGTGTTCAAAGCTTTAAGAAATGAATCATTTGATGACACAGTGAACCGATTTTATCATCTGTTGAGCGAACTTGATAAAAGTCAAAAGGGTATCTACACTGAATTTGAGAAGGTTGAGAAGTTTCTGAATTGTCTTCCCAGAGAATGGAATATGTACACCGCATTGATTAGAGAGGGGGTTCTCTATGAGGAGCTCTCATTGGAAGAAGCTGTCCAAAAACTAAGGGGTTATGCTTGGAATACAGAAGATCAAGCATCTGATTTCGAGAAGATCCAAGATCCTCAGTTATATAAGGCTTCGAAACCGATGGATAAGGGTAGTAATGGTGGAGTCGGTGTTGCTTTGTATTCGGAGAATGAAGGTTCTGCAAGTGAACACGCCTTTATAAGCAACACTGTCAGCTCAAGTGGAACAACCAATTCCGATCAAGGGATGTACTCTTCTAGTGGAGCTCAGAAATCTCAAGGAACAAGCTTGAACATTCCTAAGATAGATGCAAGCTGTTTGAAGTTGACTGAAGAAAACATGAGTCTTTTGGCGTCCTTCATGACTGCCTACGAGAACTTCTGTCTCGGAAAGCTTGTTGAACCGTCAAGTCTCGATGAGGACTTTGATCAGATAGACCAAGACGAGATGGAAGATCTTGATCTACAACTCAATATGGCACAGCTTTTTCGTCTAACCAAAGATCAGAGTGTTCAGTTGGGTAAGTTCATAACACAAGATGCCTCGACTTCTGCCCGACAATAGACTTTGGTTAGTACTACGGATCGGCTTCTCGGGATTATGACAGATCTCGTGTCACTCCTTGCTGCTCAGGGGGAGACTTCAGATTTTCAAGTTCAGGCTAAATGTAAGATGGATGAACTAAAGAAAATCAGAGATGATCTTGACAAGGACAAGGATCCCAACGCAGCGAAGCAGGGGGAGCAGTCAAGGAGCGCACATGCTCCTGAAGCTACAACCTCGGCTCATTTTGAGGGGGAGTCCTCGGGTGCAGCTGCAGGGGGAGATAAAGGCCCTGTAGATACTGATACAGGTGCCCTATCTGATTCTGAATTGGATCCTGCTGCTGATTTGGTTTTAGGAGCTGGTGAAGTGGTTGAGGAAATGGTTGAAGATTGGCGAACTGATGACGAACTAGTTGGTAAGTTCAATTTCATTGAGACTGCGAAAGGGAAAAGGATTGAGTACGAGTCCTTACCAGTCAACAGTGATGTTATCAGAGGCTTTGTGTTTGGCGCTTTGTGTTTGGCTGTGAAATACCCGAAGAAATCTTTAATCCTATTCGAATTCCCGAGGAAGTTAGCTTGGCAGCTCACAAATGGTTTAAAGATCTTCCAGATGAAACTCAAAGGAAGAGGTATTTATCCACAAAAGGTGAGTATTCAGGTCAGATTCGAAGTTGGGATTTTGATGAGCAACACAGCCTGGTAATGATCAAAAGGACCGATGGGGTACAGTATTTCAGGCCAAGGGCCAAGTTCCTTCAGACTCTTCCAGCTCGTGATCTCCATCACATTGCCCAGCTGGATCTCAATAACCATACGAATGTTGCTAGCATCAGAGGATTAATTCCTCATCTCGTTGCTGAGAGTCGAGAAAGTAAATGGAAGATGTTCAAGCCAGCAGTTGGTCGAGGAGTTAAGTACTTAAACAAGTTTACTGGTAAAGAAGAATGGAAGATGGTCTATCCTCCAGCGAGATGCCTCCGTAAAATTCCTATGCGTAAGTTTGATCTCGATAAATTTGACAACATAGGTTATTGGTATCTCAATGGCAAGACTGGGGAAGCGGTGATTACCGAGAAGATAGTGACGGATGAGATTGCAAAAATTCTAGATCCAATTTGGCTTGTCAACCTTAGGGAAGCACATCTGAAAAAGCTTCGACGCCTGCCTCTAAAATACCTTGAAGAAGATCGTGTGCTAGCTGATCAGTTCATCAAGGTGGTTCAATTCTGTGTGAAGAACAAGGTATGGGCAGGAAGCGAGTACTCGAAGAAAGGATGAAGATCTCAAGACCAATGAAGACCATGCACTGATCAAGGGGGAGTTTGTTAATGCACTTTGGGTGATAAGTGCATGCCTTCCAATTTGTAGGGTATTTATTGTTCATGTATTGAAACTTAGTCCTAGTTTTATCCTTGGACATTTTGTCCAAGTTTTAGGCTAGACTTTTGTCTGAGTTTTTGTTTAGGACAAAAGTCAGAGTTTTGTGTAGTTTGTTTGTCCGGGATTTCTAGTTTGTCTTGAAAGTCCGGGGTTTGCCTTATATATATACCTTTATGTGGAATAGACAAGGCGGCGATTCTGTGTGAAATTTTGTGCACCTAACCCTAATCATTGTGTGTGTGTTTTGTCTGGCGGCTACTGTGTGTGAGTGACGTCATTCATCTTCCTCATCAAGAATACTCAGTGTATTCTTGATTTCTCTCACAAATCTTTGCATTCTAGTGTTTCATCTACAGTGGTTAATCATCAGGTGGATTCCGCACACCTGTTGGTGGCTTTAGCTGAGTGAGATCTTGGATTAGGAGGCCTTACATTTGGATCACCTTCAAACGAACTGACCCAAACCAAGCGACCTGGTTAAGATTTTCATGCGATCTGATGATTTGTCGAACGATCTAATATGTTTTTCACGCGGTTTGGTCAATTTTATCAAGTTTTAGGTTGAATTAGGTTCTGATTTGTTCACGGATTGTTTAAAACTCAATTTTACGTGTTATATCACGAAATCAGATCATTTTACCGTAAAAACGTTGAAATTTTGAAGAAAAAGTGTAGAAGAATGAGTAGAAATGAGTAGAAATTAGATTTATCCGTGAAAACAAGCTGAATTGGTAAGAACTCTTCCTCCTGAGCTCTGAGTTTTGATTTGTTCACGGATTGTTTAAAAGTCAAACGAGTCGTTCAGAAGAGCTCTCGATCAATACAAAAGGAGGAATAAGACGTATTGATGTTATAGCAGCTTGATATGCACTTAGAATCACTTTAACTGTCGTTTGTATTGATTTGAAACTGTTTACACGAGTTGGTGACACTTCGGCAGAGCTTTGCTATCGGAATCAGGAGTTTCAAATGAAGACCCAAGACCTCATATATATAGGAGATGCCAGACCGCACGATCCTGTTTCACACGACCTGGTCCAGGTCGCACGACCTGGTCCAGTCCGCACGAACTGGTCACTTCGTGCGAAGTGGCTGGTTTCGGTCTGTTTCCCGTTTTTCTCGTACTACGTGTCTTGGTCTATATATTCTATTACATGACTCGATACAAGACGAAGTCAACAGACATATGCACTAACATCAGCATACAAAGTAATCTAATCTATTCGAACAACATCAGACACAAAAACTGCACCAACACAAGTATGGTTACAAAAGTCGTTAGGCGCTCCCTAGTCGGAGGTGAGAGTACTCAGGAAGTACTCGGCCTAGGAAGAGAGTACTCGGGGAGTATTCGACCTAGGCAGAGAGTATTCGACCTACTCAAGGAGTACTCGGCCTCTGAGACCTTGTTTTACAACCAAGGTGCAAGAGAACTTGTGGAAATGAAAGAAGTCCATACTCAACCCTGCATGGTAGTACCAGTCAAAGACCAAGAAAGTGTTAACGTTAGATAAGAAAAATGTGGTTGTTCAAGAGATGGAGGGGATAGTGGACATGGAAATGACGATGGTGGTGAAGGCGGAGATGATCAGGGCAGACATGGAAAAGACCATGGAGGTGAAGGCAGAGATGAGAGGGGTTATGGAAAAGATTAAGGTGGTGTATATAAACTGTAACACAACTGAAAGTGCTACAGAAACTTGTTTCACAAACCAAATCACAGCCAAACTGCTTTGATATATCAAAATTAAAACAAAACCATTTCAATTAAAATCCAAAAATAAGATCTCAGATATTTGTAAATCATATTTATGTGCATTTAAAAGTAAAAGCATCTATAAATAAGCAGACTTTGACTCCCATTTCCAAGATCAATTTCCCCACATTTAAACGAAATAAAATGAAAAGAAGTCTTCTTTAATGTTGATCAAACAACAACACGACTGGAGATCACCTGCCATCTGCCAATACACAAATATTGGTTAAATTATTTTCTCATATGATGAAAGGTCATCATAGATAAACTTGCAATATTGCTAGAAAAAAAAGAGGTTTGATTATACACACCTGTAAGTTAGAGGGCATCATAAAAGTAAAGCCTGTGGAGGCCCCTGGGGGTGATCCTGTGCCGACAAATAGGACATTTGTCTCCTGTTGAAAGGGAACTTTTTATGCAGCCTTTACAAAAAATGTGACCACACCTTGTGGTCGTCTCTTCAGTCATTGGACCCAAGCAAATTGGGCAGGTGTAAGTAGGCAGTGGCGGCGATGGCGGTGGCAATGGTGCAACAGGTGCGACATGCGACTATAGAAAGAAACCAGGGTTTAAGTATATGGTAATTGCTTGCCCAAAAGAGAAAAGGTAGACACCTAAAACAGCCGAAACTAAATACACACACAATTTACATATATACCAGTATGTACAATTACATATATATATATATATATGTTCCTATGTGTAACATACAAGATAAAATGTTGGTTAAAGGATTGCATCATACCTCAGTAATCACGGTGGATGGCTGCAGGTTATGTTCAAGTGGATCACTTTGCTGGTTGCGTGCTGAGATTTCTACCATTTTACAAATCACATAATATTAATTGTAACATAAAAATGAAGTTAAAAATAAGAATGCTACAACACACATTTTCACATGCAAGTACAAAGTAAGAAGAAAGTAAAAGCTTTTAAATGTTCAAACAGGTCACACCACCTTAACCTCCAAACCTCCACCTATGGAGGCTATTAAAATACTTTCTTTGGTTTTATATCGTTTTTGTTAAATAAACAGTTGTTTATATCATATACGATTTGTAAGTATTCATTATACATTTATGTATCTAAGTAAGTAATCAGAGGTTTTTGAAATGAAGAAACAAAAGATAGAGAATAAATAAGCGAGACTGTAACAACAAATTCAAACCGATGTCATTAAATACATTTACATATCAATCAAGATTTCAGAATGGTTAATATATGCATAAACTACTAGTTTTGAGAGTCACAAGCATTCAGTTACAAAGTGGTAACAAATAATAGAACCTAATGATAAGATGACGAGTACTTCATGTAAAAACCTGTGTCAAATTTTGGAACACAACTTATAAGGCTCACCATGTAAAAAGCACATCTCGAAACCAAATATAAAAGCAACAGTTAGAAATCAAAAGCAAGAAACAACAAAAGGTTACAAATCTATTTCCCGTGTCGAACACTCAAATCTCACAGCCTTAAACAAAGATCATATATTTTGTCTAGGATCTTAACTCCACTAGAAGTTTAAGTTGCAGATATGAGAGTCAGGTATGAGTATAAAAAAGATATCCAAATGTCATACAAGTCTAAAAGGAAACGCAGTTTCAATATCCAAGCTCTGGTTTTATGTTTATCGCGATCCATAAACAGAACACAGTAGATAGTCAAGGACACATTACTGCTGTGTTGCTATTGTAATTTTATAATCTCCAAAAGATAACCATAAAAATAAAAGAAATAAATATTCATAGATTTAATACTAGAGAAGCCTCTTACGAAACCCTTATTTGATATTTTGCTATTAATGACTCAATGAACTATTAAAATAAGCCTTGTATATGAAACCGTAAACCTGAGCTACAATGATTCTCCCAATACGAAAAACTGAGCTATAAAAAACAGCCAAACATGGTCAAACATATCTACCCAAGTCCCAGTTGACACATGAATCCTCAAACAAAAGTACTTTTTCCTGCGATTAACATGATTTTAAACTGTGATAATGTATAGAATATTAGCCCGACTACTTAAGTTCTTTCATTAAGGTCATCTAGTTATTGGGATTAATTTTATTGGCCATCAACTGACCAATGTACGTATTTAATTCATTTATATCTAGTCTTGCCATGTATATTCACAGGTTCTATATGAGGAAGACGCCTCTTAGAGTTCTATGAAACCTGGGTACGACTATTCATATTATTGACTCAATGCATACACAATGAAAAAAAGAGTGAACAAGAATATTCTCAGATTCTATATATTCTATAAAGAAGCATGTTAGAGTTATGTGAAACCCTCATTTGAGTATTCATGTCACTAATGACTTCTATGAATATAGAGGATGAACACGTGGTTGTTCGATTAGAGAATAATATCAAGTTTGCGTGTTTACCTGACTCGGAATCAAAAGTATAAGTCTCTCGAGCTCTTCTAGAGCTTCCAGCCTGACATAAACAAGTGCCTCTTAATAAGTTAAACACTTACAAAAAATGTAAGGGATCCTCTTTTTTAGTATATAACACAGAATGTAACTGTTTAAAGGCTGTAGTGAAATATGATTACATCATCATTAAAAGCCTCATAAGGACTAACTGGATCACATGGCGTATACTGAAGGGTTAGGTCTAGAAATGAATCCTCAGGTATGTCTGGTTGCCCCCTTTGACAGCTCTGACCCAAGGGGATGGCTGGGAATGTGAATTCCAAATCCAAGAAATTACTTTGACTGTTCATTGTCTGATAAATTACGGAAACGAGTAATCAGAAAAAAAATAAACTTTATAATTATAAGATATAGCAAAATCATTCAAGATAGGATTAAATAAATGCCCATTAATAAACTTAACACTTAAAAATGTAAAGCACTGTCTTTTTTTAGCATATAACGCAGAATGTAACTGTTGAAAGGCTGTAGTGAAATATGATTACATCATCATTCAATGCCTCATCGCGACTAACTGGATCACATGGCGTATACTGAAGGGTTAGGTCTAGAAATGAATCCTCCGGTATGTCTGGTTGCCCCCTTTGACCGTTCTGACCCAAGGGAATTGCTGGGAATGTCAATTCCAAATCCAAGAAACTTCCATTGTTCATTGTCTGCAAAATTACAGAAATGAGTAATCAGAAAGAAGAGAAAAGGTAGACGCTCGAAACAGCTGAAACTATAAACATAGACACATTCATATAGATACACACACACATGTACATGTGTATGTATGTACATTTACATGTATATATGTACCTATGTGTAACATACAAGATAAAATGTTGGTTAAAGGATTGCATCATACCTCGGTAATTAATCACGGTGGGTGGCTGCAAGTTAAGCTCAACCGGATCAGTTCGCTGGTTGCGTGCTGCAATTTCCGCCATTTTACAAATCAGTTTATATTAATTGTAACATAGAAAATGAAGTTAAAAATAAGAATGTTATAACACACACACAATTTCACATGTAAGTACCAAGTAAGAAGAAAGTAAAAGCTTTTATATGTTCACATAGGTCACACCGCCTTGACCTCCAAACTTCCAACTATGGAGGCCTATTACAAGATTTTCTTTGTTTTTATATCGTTTTTGTTAAATAAACAGCTTTTATCGCATATAAAGTTTTCATTATACATTTATGTATTTGAACAGTAATCAGAGGTTTTTGAAATTAAGAAACAAAAGAGAGAATAAATAAGCGAGATTGTAAAAACAATCTCAAATCGATGTCATTAAATAGGTTTACAAATCAATCTAGATTTCAGAATGGTTAATATATGTATAAACTACTAGTTTGGAAAGTCGCAGCAATTCAATTAAAGAGTAGTAACAAATAATAGAACCTAACGATTAGATGACTTGTCTGTCACGTAAACAACCTGTAACCAATTTTGGAACACAACTTATGAGGCTCATCATGTAAAAGGCACATCTCAAAACCAAATATAAAAGCAACATATAGAAATCAAAAAGAAAAAACAACAACAAAAGGTTAAAAATCTATTTCCCATGTCGAGCACGCAAAGCTAACCGCCTTAAACAATGATTAAATATTTTGTGTAGGATCTTAACTCTGCTAGAAGTTTAAGTGGAACATATGAGATATCCAAACGTCATACAAGTCTAAAAGGAAACACAGTTTCAATATCCAAGCTCTGGTTTATAGGAATGGCGTGATCGATATACAGAACACCGTAGATAATCAAGGAAATGTAATTTCATAATCTCCAAAAGATAATTACCAGAAAAATAAAAGAAAACAAATATTCATAGATTCAATACCAGAGAGAAGCCTCTCACGAAACCCTTATTTGATATTTTGCTATTAATGATTCAATGAACATTACAATAAGCCTCGTCTACAACGATTCTCCCATTACGAAAAACTGAAAGCTATAAGATGATTACCAGAATGAAAGAGATCAGAACTCAGAAATCTTTGTACTGGGTGCTATGAAGAAATAGAAAGCAGCCAATCAAATCTACTCAAGCCCCAATTGACACATGAATCGTCATAAAAATCACATTTCTCCGCAATGAACGTATTTTTAAACTGTGATAATGTATAAAATAGTCCAGCTACATAAGTTCTTTCATTAAGGTCATCTAATTGTTAGGATTATTTTTATAGGCCATCAACTGACCAATGTACGTATTTAATTCATTTATATCTAGTCTTACCATGAATATTCACAGATTTTATACTAGAAAGAAGCCTCTAAGAATTCTATGAAACCTGTGAACAACTATTTATGTTATTAATGACTCAATGCATATACAATGAGAAAAAGAGTGAACACGAATACTCTCAGATTTTATGTATACTATAAAGAAGCCTCTTAGAGTTATGTGAATCCCTCAAAAGAAAACAAATGTGCTACGAGTGTTCATGATTCATAGTCAACCGTTTACGATTCACATACAAAAGGAAAACAAATGTGCTACCAGCGTACATGAATCATAGTCCACGGTCTACGATTCACATACAAAAAGAAAACAAATGTGCTACGAGTGTACATGATTCATAGTCAATCGTTTACGATTCACATACAAAAGGAAAACAAATCGACAAATATACAGATCATTTAAGTTAAGAAAATCAGAGGTTCACATTGATTTGGATAAAAGAGAAAGCCCTTCTCATCATCATAATAAAACCTAGGTATGAAGTATCATCAACTCAAAGGTATCATTAGAGATGAAATTGTCAAATAAAAAATTCGAGCAGTCCCAAGCGGACGTATGCATATTTATAGATTTGAAGAATCAGAGTAGCAAATACATATCCGAATCAGCAACAAACAACCCATGTTCGCCATCCGGACAGAAGCAAAACAATTTTTTTAATAGTGATAAAAGGATTCAAACAAATAATAAGTGATACATATACAATTCATGATCATTTATATTAAACTTATCAAAATTCATAGAGTAAAAAGGGAAAAATTGTGTTAAGACGTACAACAAAAAATCCTCTATTTTCACGAATTAAAACCTTAAATCTGAAGTTCTACTGACATGTTGTGATCAATCACCCAAATAATACACAACCCCCCTTTTAGATATCAGATCCTAGACTCTTAGTAATCAACCTCGTACTTTACTACTGTAAATACACTAGTTCAGAATCCTTAAATCAACAACAATTACTGCGATAAAATGTAGATTTTGGACATCGGAATCCTTTTATCAACAACAACAATTAAAAAATACATTGGAAATACAATTTTAGAGATGATCGCTTAAATCAACAACAATTAAAAAAAATTACACACGCACAATGGCCAACTTGCAGCAAAAAAAAACGTGAAATACGATAAACCCTAAGAAAACAAGTTACACAAACATTCTATCATCAAATGAACCAATATAAGAAAATTGACAAACTTTAATGAGGTACACAATTAACAATCGAGCAGATGAGAATTAGATCGAAATTCAACCTGAGCTACAACGATGCACAATCAACAAAAGCTTTCAGAAATCAGAATTCTTTGCACTAGAGATTATGAAGAAATGAAGAGGCACACTCTGCCACCCTCCGTTTTTTATTTATAACTAATGAATAGACATTTATTGCTCATTGAATTTTACTTGTAATGTAATGTAATGTAATGTAATGTAATGTAATGTAATGTAATGTAATGTAATGTAATGTACTGTTAAGTTTACAAAACAAAAGAAAATACATCCCCACACTAAAACTTTTCAAATTAAGTTGTCATACACCCAAAGGAAATTAGTACATGATTTACATTGATAAAAAACAATAAAAACGAATACTAATATCGGTTACGCTAATACCAACTTCGATACTAATATTGTTTAGTTGATAGTAGTTTGGTACAACCCAAAAGGATATCAACACATGTATTTACTTCGATTAAAAACCTGAAAATGAATATTGATTCTGATAATACCGATAGTGGTATTGATGTTGTTCGGTCGACATCGGGTTGGTTCGTTAGGTACCAATTGAAAATCATTAAAATGCGTACCGACACCAGCTCCGAAAATACCATATCTACTTTGGTCTGTTACGCTACAAGTAGGGGTGTGCACGGTTTGGTTCGTCTCAGTTCGGTTATTGGGCAAAACCGAAATCTTAACTAAAATGTTCAGCTTTCGGAGTTTGAAAACCGTTTGGTTTCAATTTTAACGGTTCGGTTTTTGGGAAAAAAATTATGTAAGATACAAATTTAAAAAGTATAAACCAGGATTTAATAATTTTTTTTAGATGTTTACATTTAGGTTATTATATTTAACCTACTTTTAATTAATATTATTTATATAAACCTAACTTTCTAATCTATTTTTATGTTTCTCTAAACTTTTTATTAAGGAATTTTCTTTTATAATACTTTAAAAATTATTTACTTTTTATGTAAAGTTTTTTATTTGTCGTAGATATGGATAAATCATTTCAAATTAATAAATTAATATTCTAATAGCAAATAGTTTACATTCAAGAATAAAATTAATAATTTATAATCGATATATATAGAATAGAAAAAAAATTTGTTGATTACACAGTTCGGTTTGGGTTTTTAACGTTTTTTTTATAAAATGCAAAACCGTAACCGAACCGTAAGTTTCAATTCGGATTTTTCTGTTTTTTGTTATGTTCGGTTTTTCGGATTGATTAAATCGGTTTTTTGAGGTTTGGTTATTTAAGTTTTCTGCTCACTCCTAGCTACCGATACTCAGTATAGTTTACGTATAGTTTACGATACCAAAAATAATATTTTTAATATGAGTATAACTCTATTTTCAATAAATTTATGCCGGATTATGGCGAAAAAATTTAAACACAAACATATATTTTCTTTTATGTTAACAAATGCAAAATATAAAAAAGTAACACTTTAAAAATTTAAGTGGGTTAATGATGTATATTAGTTATAACATAAGGGATGGAATTAAAAACTAAAAAAATAGGTTAACTTTGGATTATATTTATATAATACAAACAATGTGATACAATACGATACAATACAAGATTATTTGATATGATATGATATTATATTATTTGCTTTTATCCGTCTTTATAAAAAAATTTATCAAATACTTTTCCTTTAAGTTTTGCACATTTTATAATTATAACTACACATCATGAAAAGGTTAAATGGCTTAATACCAAGTTCAAAACAACTAGATATTTTAAAATATAAAAGAGATAATATGTAAATATTACTCACGATACGCGTTAGATTACATCATTGACGTCCAGAAGACGAAACGCAATGTCCAATGCATAGGGTGTAAATCGTGTCCTCCACCAATAAGACACATTTTTACCAAGTTGCCGGATGAGGAGGATATGCCTCGTTTTGAGCCATCGGCTACTGGACTAAAACCTTTATGATTTAGAGTTGCAATCTAAGTCGAAATCTCATGGTTTCGAGTTATTAATAAGATTTCGAGTTGTATGTTTATATCGAAATCTCTTATGAGTCTCGAAACCTACTGTCAACAGCTGTTAGTGTGAAAAGGTTGGAAATTCGAATGTTTAGGGATTACGAGATTTAGTTTCCTATTTTAATGTTGATCTAAGTTTATCAAAATATTTCAAAATAATATCCATTTAATTTTTATAACAGATTTCAAAATTTAAAAGATAAAATTTAAATCAAAACTAGGAAAAATACTCAATAATCTAAATTTCATTCTAAAGAATAGGAATTGTTTCAAATTTCTCATAAGAACCTAAGATGAACCCTAAAATAGAAAAAAACATAATTCTGAAATCCAAAATCTGTTATTTTAATGATTTCGGAAAGGTGACTTAATATGTTATAATTTCGGAACAGTTATAAGACATCAAAGCATAAGATCCGAAATTGTTTATGAAGAAAAACTCGAAACAGGGTTTCGAATTTATGTTTTTCCGGAAACAGTGATTTCGAGATACTTGGTCTCGAAACAGGCTTTTAAATTTTATTATGTTTTCAAAACTCTGTTTTCTATATTTCAATCCCAGAATAATGAATACAAAAATAGAAATGATTTATCAACATATGCTCTAATACCACATGTTGATCAGTTCTCTTCCCTTTCCCTATCCCTTCAAAGCCCGGTTGGTGTTTAAACATAATGGAAAACATGAAAACACACCTTTGATTGCAGTAGACAGGCCAGCAGAGAATCCAGATGGAGATGCAACAATAAGGTTTGATATGATTGTCAGCTTGATTTGGTTCCTCCTTAGGGTGGAATCTAATGAAAACCGTTGTTTAAGAAAATTTTTACAAAAACTTCAGCTCAGCCCATCTGTCCGAATGGACAATGTCCATCCGTCCGGATGACCTGACCCTGACGATTTCCGTGGTTTAATTCTTATTAACATGACTGTGAAAACATTTTTAATCAAAACTTCAAAAATTTTAACGGTTCACAAACAACCACAGACCATCCACCCAAATGAGGACGGATGGAGCCCATCCGTCCGGATGGAGTGGACCCATCCGTCCGGATAGACTATTGGACACTTAACTCGCTTTTTAACCCACTCGACACTCTGATTTCGACTGTGTCAGCACTTGGAAGACTTATGCTTGTGTTCCCGTACGCAGGCTGATCTGGCGCTCCCTTCAATCCAATCCAGATTGTGTTTACTTGATAAACACACAATGTGAGTATACTCGAACCCATTTTCGTTTAACGCACTTTTGGGTGTTACATACGTTCTCTATCAAAACATAACACACAACACATACACTTATTAAACGCTAACCGCTCCCGCATGTTATACGTGATTTGTTTAATGCTTGTTACTATGTTTACACAGTGTTACACTAGACCGCGTTAAGTAACGATAGTACTATAGTTTGGACTCCGCACCTGTTGTGAATAGGGGTTGCTAAGGATCACATTACTTTACTTCACGTGTTCGCTTCGGTGAACATGTTTCACGCATACTCTACATCGCAGTCACGTGGTTAGGTTGTATCATTGTTGGTAGTTACATGCTTCGCTCGTTACGTGTTACATGCTGGTTATGCGTAAACACTTTTCATACTATATATGTGCAAACTTGTGTACTCACCTTTACTTTATGTATTGACTTTTATTTTAACGTATGTGACTGTAACATCTCGAAATTTTTCATCCTATAAAGTAATGACACGTGTCATAAGTTTGCACGTGGTAACAAAAACTACAGAGGGACTAAAATTGATAAACATAGAAAGTATGTGAATTCAAGGGTTCAAAATGTCAACAAGGGATAAATATACTTTACAGTGACCCTACATGATGCTCGTACCTTCAAACGAATGAATCATGGATCATACGGAACGAAACATGGAAGAAAGTGAGAGATTACAAGCTACAGGGGTTAAATGTGTCAACATGTTTAAGTTCTACCTCTGAGTGACCCTTTAACAAACCTGAGGCTTTGTAACGGTAAAATATGCACACTAGAATGCACGATATAAATTTCATCAAGTTCCGTTATAAAATGAGAAAGTTATGACTTTTCGGGTAGTAATAAACTAACCGAGGACTAATAAGTTGGGTAAAAGTCATGAGGCCCTTATACGTAAATAAGAAAGGCCCAAAGTGCAAAGTTACCCCTTCGAAACGCCAAGAGCCAGCTGCAATAATGTAAAAAGATTTTAAAAATCTTACAGTAGGTCTCAGGCGGGCCGCGTAAGAGTTAACAAGGTCTTACGCGGGCCGCGCCGGCAGTAGAATGATTTGTTTCTGTCAGAAGGATTCAGGCGGGCCGCGTAAAAGTTAGAAGGACTTTACGCGGGCCACGTCAAACGCCCAGATGCAGAAAACGTTGGCAGCAATACTGTTTGGTGTTTCAACCGACTCTCAGCCATTATTATCAGCATGGGCGCCCCCCTAAACGACCCCTAGGACTTAGGGACACTTGTTGGTGATCTGGTTACACTTGTAGACCTTGTTGTCATGATCTAATGCATCCAAGACTACTATATAAAGGCCTTGTATTGCAACATTGTAACCACACCTTCATTCATCACTTCTGATCAGTTCTGGAGCTCAAGAATCCTCTCTAAGCACCTCTAGTCGTGTACTAGACTTCTGTAAGTGTGCTTAACCCTTCTTAGTTGAGTTTTTGCTTAGTTATAGCTTAAAAGTCAATCCGTCGTAATTAATGATTGACTTAACGATTAATCGCAAATGGTCCAATGAGTAGTCGAATCAAAGGTAGTTATATGTTGGTAATTAGAAAGTTAGGTAGTTATATAAACCTAACTTTCTAATCTATTTTTATGTTTCTCTAAACTTTTTATTAAGGAATTTTCTTTTATAATACTTTAAAAATTATTTACTTTTTATGTAAAGTTTTTTATTTGTCATAGACATGGATAAATCATTTCAAATTAATAAATTAATATTCTAATAGTAAATAGTTTACATTCAAGAATAAAATTAATAATTTATAATCGATATATATAGAATAGAAAAAAAAGTTGTTGATTACACAGTTCGGTTTAGTTCGGTTTGGTTTTTTAACGTTTTTTTTATAAAATGCAAAACCGTAACCGAACCGTAAGTTTCAGTTCGGATTTTTCTGTTTTTTGTTATGTTCAGTTTGGTTTTTTAACGTTTTTCGAATTGATTAAATTGGTTTTTTGAGGTTCGGTTATTTAAGTTTTCTGCTCACTCCTAGCTACCGGTACTCAGTATAGTTTACGATACCAAAAATAATAATTTTAATATGAGTATAACTCTATTTTCAATAAATTTATGCCGGATTATGGCGAAAAAATTTAAACACAAACATATATTTTCTTTTATGTTAACAAATGCAAAATATAAAAAAGTAACACTATAAAAATTTAAGTGGGTTAATGATGTATATTAGTTATAACATAAGGGATGGAATTAAAAACTAAAAAAATAGGTTAACTTTGGATTATATTTATATAATACAAACAATGTGATACAATACCATACAATACAAGATTATTTGATATGATATGATATGATATAATATTATTTGCTTTTATCCGTCTTTATAAAAAAATTTATCAAATACTTTTCCTTTATAAGTTTTGAACATTTTATAATTATAACTACATATCATGAGAAGGTTAAATGGCTTAATACCAAGTTCAAAACAACTAGATATTTTAAAATATAAAAGAGATAATATGTAAATATTACTCACGATACGCGTTAGATTACATCATTGACGTCCAGAAGACGAAACGCAATGTCCAATGCATAGGGTGTAAATCGTGTCCTCCACCAATAAGACACAATTTTACCAAGTTGCCAGATGAGGAGGATGTGCCTCGTTTTGAGTTGTCGGCAACTGGACTAAAACCTTTATGATTTCGAGTTGCAATCTAAGTCGAAATCTCATGGTTTCGAGTTATTAATGAGATTTCGAGTTGTATGTTTATATCGAAATCTCTTATGAGTCTCGAAACCTACTGTCAACAGCTGTTAGTGTGAAAAGGTTGGAAATTTGAATGTTTAGGGATTACGAGATTTAGTTTTCTATTTTAATGTTGATCTAAGTTTATCAAAATATTTCAAAATAATATCCATTTAATTTTTATAACAGATTTCGAAATTTAAAAGATAAAATTTAGATCAAAACTAGGAAAAACACTCAATAATCTAAATTTCATTCTAAAGAATAGGAATTGTTTCAAATTTCTCATAAGAAAATAAGATGAACCCTAAAATAAAAAAAAAACATAATTCTGGAATCCGAAATCTGTTATTTTAATGATTTCGGAAAGGTGACTTAATATGTTATAATTTCGGAACAGTTATAAGACATCAAAACATAAGATCCGAAATTGTTTATGAAGAAAAACTTGAAACAGGGTTTCGAATTTATGTTTTTTCCCGAAACAGTGATTTCGAGATACTTAGTCTCGAAACAGGCTTTTAAATTTTATTATGCTTTCAAAACTCTGTTTTCTATATTTCAATCACAGAATAATGAATACGAAAACATAAATGATTTATCAACATATGCTCTGATACCACATGTTGATCAGTTCTGTTTAAACATAATGGGAAAACATGAAAACATACCTTTGTTTGAAGGGAGAAGCTGTTAGTCCCTCAAACTATCGCGCTATGATCGGATCTCTTATGTACCTCACAGCATCAAGGCCAGACATAATGTACCCAACATGCCTGCTTGCCAGATATCAAGTTAACCCGAAGGCCTCACATCTTGCTGCTGTTAAAAGGATTTTTCGTTATTTGAAGGCGTACCCTGACACCGGTCTGTGGTACCCTAGGGATAATAACTTTGAATTGGTAGCTTTCAGTGATTCTGATTTTGGCAGATGCAAAATCGACGGTAAATCCACAACGGCTGGATGTCAGTTCTTAGGAAATCGCCTAGTCACATGGCAGTGCAAGAAGCAGACGTGTGTAGCTACATCAACATGCGAAGCTGAATACATTGCTGCCTCAAGTTGTTGCTCCCAAGTTCTTTGGATTCAACAACAAATGCGGGACTACGGTTTTGAATTCCTAACTACTCCTATTTACGTTGATAATTCTGCTGCTTTAGATATCACTAAAAATCCTGTGCAGCATTCAAAGACCAAACACATCGAAATCAAATATCACTTCATACGTGATTGCTTTGAGAAAAGGCTAATCGATGTTGTTAAGGTCCACACCGATGACCAACGTGCCGACTTATTTACCAAAGCTTTTGACAAATCTAGATTTGATTTCTTATTATTGGTAAACGGCATTAAGGTCAAGCAAGAGTAAAACCAACATCGGAAAATCATTTTTGTAAATACCTTTGTGTTTTAAATTTGTCTTAGTTTATTGATTTTAGGGGGAGTAAATCCAAAAATCTGAAAATCCAAAAACATCGAAAAATTTCAAAAACACAAAAACAATAGAAAAACAAATATGAGTTTCCTGGCGAGCAAAAGAGAAAATGATAGTACATCAGTGGTCTATCCAAACCTCTTTAAACCTTAAATGCAAAACGATAAGCAGCTCTATATAAGATGTATCGGTAGGCTCACAATCATTTTAAAGTGTGCAGGGTGATATAAATCTTAATCGACTGAAGACCAGGTGGGAACCATTCATTGGCATATGGTCTTAGTACCGAAATTTCGTTTGATAGATTGCCGAGGTTCTGAGATATTCGGTCTTTATGCTGCTTATCATCTGGGTATCATGGTTGTATCTTTTACCGAAAAATAACGGGGACGCAAGTCTAGATCTTCCATGATACTATACATACGTGTACATAATACATACTGCATTCGACCTCAATAAGTGATAAACAATCACATGTCCATATCAAATAAGTGATAAAATATCACATTTATCCGGGTGTCAAGTTCGTCTCTCTGCTGTACGGAAGTACTGACCTGTTCACGGACTTGCACCTGTGCCCTCATGCATACGAAAATCAAGTTCCTCTTCAATAAGTGATTATATCACATAGGACTTGTTTTCAAATCAAAATAAGTGAGTATCTCACAATTTATACGGTCAAACAGATGATAATCGGTATACTCACCGGTAAGATGAACTCTCGTGCATACCTTGATACGGGAATGTGTCGTGATGTGGATGAACACCGGTCGGTAAGTATAAATCATACCTTAACGTATCCCCTCGCCATGATTACATCTGATAAGTTGAGCTTAAGTGGACAACAATACCGATAATTGTTATAGGATGCTTATCTTAATGTTAACTAACTGAACAACAAGAGTGTTTTGGCATGACCGTACACTGATATGATTCTCTTACCCTCGAAACTCGCAAAAAGAATGTCTGTAAATATTTATGTACTGCTTAACTGTTATTAACTGTTATTATTTCTTTTAAACAGTTTCGTCGTTTGGTGCATATCAGCACGACATTAGCGGTGATGTCGTTTGATAACACTCAAAGGATTTTAAATTGTTGTCTTTTAATTTCAAAAATACCAAAAAGATTTTAGGCGTGTTTTAATATAAACTTTATAAAAGCCAAAAAGATTTTATTTCTGCTTTATTTTCGATCGTACGATGTTGGAGCTCGAGTCTTCGTTACCTGAAACCTGAACGAAAACCGAATTGACTAAATCTTCATAAACGGTCAAATTTTGCAAGTTTTGAAAGTTAAATCTAAAATTGACAAATTTATTAAACTTTCAAACTGTCGGACGGTGTTTGATTGTGACATGGTCATTCGTGTGTCAATTGCTTATACTATATTCCAAGCAGTTGTTCTCATTACGCGTTTAGATTTCTTGCATGTGCAGATTCTAAAGGCTAGGAGAACATGGTCGATGACAAGACTTGGAATGAAGACACGACGAGAAAGCGCTCAAAAGATGAAGATGATCGAGTTGCCGCTGGCCATCATCAACACCACAAGGATCTCACTTCATAAAGATAAAGTCTTTTCACGAGCATAACTCAAGGGGGAGCTTATGTTAAGGGGGAGTTTGTCAACACACTTCCTACATGATACGGGTAGTTTGTTGATACACTCTCTGCTTTCAAGACATGAAGACTTTGAAGATCCTCCGACTTTGAAGACTTGAAGGGACATCAGTTTATGAGAACTCGAAGACCAAAGACCGTCGAAGTTCGAGACGAGTCTACAACTATAGAAGATAAAGACAAAGCTACAGCCAAGGGGGAGTTTGTTGGTGCACTTGTGTCTGTACTTTGTCTGTATTCGGTCACGATGTAAACGATGTCCTGTTTAGTGTTGTAAGTTGACCAAGTCAACCATCCTCCGGTTTGACTTGGACAACAGATTGTATGTTGAAAGATGATTGTGTCGAAGGATTGCTTGAAGGATAGATGCTCGAAGGATATTGTTGATCCTTCGAGCTACTCGAAAGATGATAAACCTTCGTTGGATGATCGATAGATCATCCTTCGAAGACAATGCTGATCCTTCGAAAGACATGTGATCGATAGATGATCCTTCGGACCATCTATCGGATCCTTCGGACATAACTTCATGAGCTGGGTATATAAATACCCATGCAGTGTATGTGAGGGAGCTAGTTCTGCCATTTGCACATCAGAGAGATAGAGAGCTTTGAGAGCATTCTGTCCGAAACTCACACACACACTTTGAGAGTTTACAAGTTAGATTTGTAAACATTGTGCTTGTAACCGAAACCTTCATTTGCATTAATACAAGTTGTGTTAATCGGTGAACCCTTGTGTGTTTGTGTTTATTTACTTGTCTCATCCCGGTTTGCCTCCTAGCTTGGATTCCGCACTCGCTAGTGGGTTAGTATAACAAGGTTTAGGTTTGTTCTCGATCCTCCGAGAGGGACCTACACATACGTTCTCTATCAAAACATAGCACACAACGCAAACACTTATTAAACGCTAACCGCTCCCGCATGTTATACGTGATTTGTTTAATGCTTGTTACTATGTTTACACAGTGTTACACTAAACCGCCTTTAGCAACGATAATACTATAGTTTGGACTCAGCACCTGTTGTGAATAGGGGTTGCTAAGGATCACATTACTTTACTTCATGTGTTCGCTTCGGTGAACATGTGTCGTGCATACTCTACATCGCAGTCACGTGGTTAGGTTGTATCATTGTTGGTAGTTACATGCTTCGCTCGTTACGTGTTACATGCTGGTTATGCGTAAACGCTTTTCATACTATATATATGCAAACTTGTGTACTCACCTTTACTTTATGTATTGACTTTTATTTTAACGTATGTGACATGTTGATTGGATGTTATGCTGTAAACAAGTTAGGAAGTCTAGAAACTCACCAAATAAATCTGAGTTGTCAGAATGGAATTTGTTTTTGAGCCTGAATATCTGTAATGACTGTTTTGAATCATTTGTTCAATAGAATGGGATGTTAAACCTTATAAATATTGTCATTTAATAGTTGATATGAATTCTCTTGAACAATCTATTTCGCTCAGTGCCACGCCCCGATGATTCCGCCATCGGCTGGGGTGTGACAGACCACACCTTCTCGTACAACACGTAAAACACAGAGTACAATTACTGATTGCATGACCGCACACTGTCTAGAGACCGCACACTAGGCAGTGGGCCGCACACTTCCTTTGGGCCATTCAACTATTGGACCGCACACCCATTAATGAACTATATGTAAACTGGACCGCACACTCAAAGATGGACCGCACACTCCCTCGTTGGGCGATTATTTGATTGGATTGCATACCATTATATCTGGGCCGAATATCAAATTGGATCGCACACTCAGTTTTGTAACACATACTCACACCATGATTGGACTGTGACTGTTATTGTTTATTTGTTGTGCATGTAATGAAGATGTATACTTGAATTACTTAGTTATTATGTGATAGTGTGCAAATACGTGAATTACGTGTAAACAAAACCTGACTAGTATTGGTAACCATAATAGGACGTGGTTGACCAACTGATAAAACAAGTAAACTATCTGCCGAGCAAACCAAGGTGAGTTCACACACTTTACTAAAAACATGCGTTCCCGGTGGTTGGGAAACAGAACAAACGGCACTTTCCCAGATTTGGGATTGCTTACTATTCCTGGTTTGGAATACGGTTAATTACATTAGATGCAACAAGGTACTAAATGAAACTCTATCACGAAGTCCCTACTTTCTATACCGATTAGTCGTCGGTGCCTGGTGAACACGGGTTATTAGTTGATAGCGCTATTTAGGTTTCACCAACATCACACCGTGCCTGGAGAGGATCGGTCGTGAACTAATAGACCTTGGCAAACTGTCAATGGTGATAGACATTGACAAACGGGGCAACAACGAAACAACAGGTCACAAAGTATTCGGTATTACACAGTTTAGTAGCTTACATATGGGGTAGCTCCCTATGGCATGATATAAACGAGTAACTTAACACAAACACAAGTTTTATGGAACTAAAACTGGACAACTCGTGAACTCGCCAACTTTATGTTGATACCCACTGCATGCTTTGAAGGTACTCAGTGATAACAGGAGCTTGCAGTTGGAGAGTGTATTGGTCGCATGAACCCGTGTTGGGTTTTCCTATAATAATTATGAACTTTAACTATTGTTTTGAACTGTTTAACTTATGCTTCCGCTGATAACTTTAATTACCAGCTGATTTGATCGATCCACTACTGGTTGAAAAAGATGAACATGAGATGTTGTCGATCGGCTGCTAGTTTATCCCTTGGCTATCAAGAACCAGTCAAGTTGATTCTTTGACTGGATTCCGCTAGTGGCTCTAATACAACTCGATGGACTCATTTATTTATTCAACTCAAAAAAGAAATTCCCTTTTTCTTTAGAATTAGGCCGACATTTCGAACTAGTTAATTAGTTTCTAGTTGTTAGACACCCAAATAAAAGAAAATCATGGTTCAAAACAAGTGGCATCACAAACATAGAGCCAAGTTAACAATGAATTTGAAAAGTCACAACTACTTTGGTTCGAAAGGCTCCAGATGTAATTAAGCCCATATATACTCATAACAAAGAAACTTGACTACAGATACAAATAACTGATCACCTGGTCTTTCTTTTGTGAATACACTAGTGTTAGTGCACTTACGTCTGTCGACTACGTCTTACATCGAGTCTTAGAGATGAAGAGATCAGACATGGCACGGAAACCTAGAATTAGATGTTTATCATAGGTCCGCTTTTATGTACACTTCTAGGTTCGCTTTTGTGTCAAGTCTTGATTAGGTTCGCTAATAAGGTCAAGTTGTTAGGATCGCTTTTGTGAACGAAGTAGATCCGCTTATATGTGCATGTACATATAAGCGGACCATGTCTGTCTATATATAGGGACCTTGGAGCGAGCCATAAACACATAGTTGAAGGTGTTTTTGTTCTGGTATGCTGCCGAAGTGCTGTCAGACCTTGTAATTGTGTTCAATATCAATACAACAACAAGTTTAAAGTGAATCTAGCTAGAATTGCACCAAATCATTAGTTTCCTCCTCTTGATTTGGATAGAAACTTCTCTGATCGACTCAAACAGGGTCGAACGCGATCCTACAAGTGGTATCAGAGCTCAGGAGGAGGAGTTCTTGCCATTTTAGCTCGATTTCATCTAGTTTTCTACACTTTCTTCACTTTTTCAAAATTTTTCACGGTAAAATCGGCTCAAAATCACACAGTGCATTCGGAATCATGAACTAATAAATCCTTGAAGTTTTCAGATCTAAAATCGACGTAGAAACCAGGATTTTTAGAGGTTCGCTAATACGTACTCGCACAAATAGTGACGTCATCAAACAGGTTCGCTCCAGTGTACCTGTTAGATTCGCTCAAAGGAGCAATTTTGGGACAGGTTCGCTCGAAGGTTCTAGGTTGGTTCGCTTTTAGTGACAGAGTTGGATAGTTTCGCTCTTCTGGTCCGCTCCTTGGAAATATTATCTGGTTCGCTTATAAGACCTCTGTCCGGTTCGCTCATCTGGTTCGCTCCAAGAGATAACATTCTGGTTCGCTTTTAAGACAATTTGTCTGGTTCGCTTTTAAGACAACTTGTCTGGTTCGCTTATAGTATCAGCTTGTTTGGTTCGCTTTTGGAACAAGTACAAATTCGCTTTTGTGACAGTTTGACTATTTGAACAGTGTGCCTAAATTTGAAAGTTGTGAACAATGGATACTGAATTCTATAACGCTTTTGCAACCCCGACCTCGATTACTCAAAGTGCTATGATTGAAAATGAAACCGGAACGTCTCAGAAACCGCCGAAACTCATGGATATTGATGATTATAACGTGTGGTCTGAACGTTTTGGAAATTGGGTCGAAGCTTATCATCTAGATGCGTGGGAACACACTGAAGAGCCATATGTTAGACCAGTTAAAAATGGTGTACAGCAAACAATCCGAGAAATGAGTACAGATGACAAAAAGAAATACGGTGATGAGAAACTTATGGTGAGTCTGCTTCAGCAAGCAATAAAAGAAGACATTCTGATCTTGCTTCAACATGATAGAACTGCGTATTCGATTTGGACAGAGTTGGAAGCAAAGTTTATTGGAAGTGATGATATGCTTAAGAATAAGAAATCTCTCATGAAGAAAGAATTCGATTTGTTTCGTGGTTTAAAATCTGAAAACACCAAGCAGATTATTGATAGATATTGTAACTTGGTGAGAAATATGACAAAACTTGCAGATGCGCTTCCACACGAAACATGGGGAACATTTCTGATGATGCTGAGATCCAACAGAAAAGATTACAAAGCTATGACACTGGGAGATTTTATCAAGCATCTGGAAGCTCAGGAGATGGAGCAGAGGAAGATAGCCAGAATGAAAAATTATGATGGAGAACAGGATATCAGTTTGTACTACAAGAGTGGCTCTACTGATTCTACAAAGTATTCTCCAAAGATCGAAACTGCTTACAGTGTTAAAGATTCTCCTGAGAAGAAGCCATCCCAAGGATCAAGCAGCAGCACAAGATTTTCATCTTTTGATCCTAACATCTCTGTAACAAAGAATGGTAGAAAACTTCAGTGTAACATTGTGTTAAGCCTTGAAAATGATCAAGACTACACTGAAGAAATTGCAAAAAATCAAATGTCTTTGTTAGGGATGATTTTAGAGTCTTATAGTTGCTTTGTTGCAGGAAAGATCGGAAATCCAATGCTCACGAAAGAGGATTACGATCAAATTGATGCTGAGGAAATGGAATTGATGGATATTAAATGGTGTATGGCGAGTGTGATGAGACGTGCTGAAAAGTTTAAAAAAATTACAGGCCGTGATGATTTTCGTGATGCAAACGTTTCAGCTTTGGGTTTTGATAAATCTAAAGTCGCGTGTTTTCGTTGCAGGGAGAAGGGGCATTTCAAGAGGGAGTGTAAAAATCGTGAAGCTACCGGAGCCCAGAATCATTTCGGAAACGACGACTATCACAAGAAGGCCATCTATCATCAAATCACACCACCAGCACAGCAACAAGCACAAACAGTTCATGGGAGAGATATGGTTGATAAAAGGGCATGTGTTGTTAGTCAGGGAAAATATGATAATTTTACCTGGGAAAAGTATCTTCCGAAAGACAGCAAAGTGTGTTTGGCTGAACAAGATGATGAGAAGTTAGCTGAAGGTTTTACCTGGGATGATTTTTGTCCGGATCAAGATCTCATGGCCAAAGAGATGTCCAAAAACACTTCTCATGCTTTCTTTGCTAATGCTTATGATTTGAAATGTTCAGAAAGGTGCAGAAAAGTCATGGAAGCTGCTGAAGAAAGACGAAGGAAGAATAAAGAAGAGGAAGAAGAGGAAGAGCGATTAAAAGCTGAAGCTAAAGCTGAAAAAAGGAGAAGAGCTGAATTCTTACAACATAACAGGACAGTCAATGAGGTTCCTGAATTTGAAGTGAAAATTGACGCTGAACCAGTCATAGTCCCAGAAAAGTGCATGAACTATGATTCACTGATCAAGCAGAACAATGAGTTGTTGCACAATATTCACAAATTGAAAGAATCGTACGATACGATGAATAGAGAAATCAACAAGTATACAGATTCAAGTGGTGAATAAGCTGTGGCGATGAACACATTGAAAGTAGCATATCTTAGGCAGCTTGATGATGCGAACTTTCATATTAAGAAATGTGCTGATCTTGAGTTGGAGCTGGCAACACAAAAGATAGAAACTGTGTTAAGAAGTTATTAGATAGTTACTCATGATCTACTTTTGTTGTTGACAGGATTTATCCGGTTGTGAAAGATTTGAAGATGTTTAAAGAAGTAAAGACATTTGAAGAAGAAAAATCCGTGAGAAAAGATGAAGAAAAGTTGAACAATTCTGGTAAGAAATCAAGTGTGGTCTACAATAGATGTCCGCCCCCGGTCGAAAATGGATATTCACCTCGAAATCCAAATTCCGAAAGAGTCAATAAAGCAATCAATTTGAAAAGGGAGTCTAGGCCGTCGGATAACTTGCCAGAAAATATCGATGTCACGTATACGTCATCCGACACTGATCATGAGTCAAAGTTGATAAAAAGTGTGGTCGATCAGGTGTTAGATAAAGATGACAGTGAGGAGTCAAATCCGGAGTCTAAGACCGAGTCAAAGTCACCAAATAAAAAGGACAAACGGGTGTATGATAAAGAGTTTTTACTTTCGAAATCTAATTTGAATGATGAATCGATCAAAGTAGCATATACTTTGAAAGGTTCTGACAAATTATATTCTGACGAGAGTTTTCCAATAAGAAGTGTCAGACTTGAAATGATTCAAAAGGTTTTCAAAATAATAGAAATTAATATTTCTGAAATAAAAGATTTCAATCTTAGTGGAAAACCCAAACAATACACTTCAAGAGATCAACACAGAATCAACAAGAAAATGGGTTACAATTGTGGTTATAGTTTCCGACAGAAACCAAACCATAATCGTAATTTCAAAAAGAAAGGTCTTGGTTTTGTCCCACCGAAAAACTATAAAAATGAAAAAATGTATAAACCAAAAACTGTGTTTGTTTCAGGAAAAACGTCAGAAGCTGAAAAAGAACAATCATTCAGAAAGCAGTCTAATCAGGAATTCCTTGCCAAGAAGCACGAAGAACTGAAAAAGAATGAAGTTCCAAAGAAAATTGAAAAGAGAACCTGTTTTCAATGCAAAATAGCTGGTCATGTGGCAAAGGATTGTCCAAAGACATTCAAGCCAAAACAGGAAGTCTCTGGGAAAATGAAAGAAAAAGTTGTTGAAAAGACTGAACTGTCAACCCGGAAGTTTACTGGCTTTGAAAATTCAACTTTTGAGAAAGGAGAATGTTCAAAGAGTGCTTCAAAAAGGAAAGATAATATGCCAAATCAAAAATGGGTTGTGAAAGGTTCAGGTAATAGTTCTGGTGATGAATCTGATTCCATAAAATCAGAGGAGCCACGTGTTGAGAAAAAGGTTGAAAAGAAAATTCCGATAGTGGACGATGTGAATTTTCCGCCACTGAATGCTAAAAATTATAAATCTAAAATCGGAAAAGTTGAAATTTCAAATCAATTTTATTCTGACAAGAAGAAATTTGATGTTGAAAAAGCTTTCAATGGAAATGTAAAACGTATATTTGGAAAAATGGTCAATGGTAAGGCCAAAAGCATCGAAGATTTTTATGCTTCCAAAGGACGTGTTTACAAGACTGTTGAAAGTAAAGATAAAGAAGATGTTGTTACACCCAAGGAAGGTCAGGCTTGGGTGGATATATTTTTCAAAGAATAAAACCTGACTTGCCGGAGATCCCAAGATGGTATCGTGGATCATGAATCGACATCCTTCTAAATCTGTGTTTGAAGGTTTGCAGGACTTGCCGGAACTCCCAGGTTTGTAAGCGAGGAGTAGGAATCGGCACCTTGAGAATTCAACCAAAAGATGGTAATTGGTTGAAAAACAGGTTTGAAAAGTTTAATTGCTAAACCTACAAGTGGTTGTATGTTTGTGGTTGCTATAAGTGGTTCAGAATGAGATTCAGTTGATTTTATAAGTGGTTAAATCAAGGTCATTAAATTGAACTTGAGTTAACTATCATTCATTAGATTGGTGAAACAACGTGATGATTTGAACCCCAATTTTACAAGTGGTATAAACAACCAAACTCATTTTCCGGAAAAACCATTCTGATTAAAACAAACTTAAGTGTTTTGAAATCATTATGGGAAAATAGTTTGTTGTGAGGGGGAGTTCTGATTGTTTAAGCCAAACGGATGGAGAATTGAAGTGTTTCGGTATCAGTTGTCATGTTCTGTACAGTTTGTTTTCAATTTTTACTAGATGTATTTGAATTTTAGGGGGAGTAAGATTTTAGAAAATCCAAAAACATCAGAAAAATTGAAAAAGCCAAAAACATGATAAAATTAAAAATGAGTTTTTGTTGCGAAAAAGAGGAAATGATAGTACATCAGTGAACTATCACAGCATGCTAAAGAATTGTAAAGCTAAAAGTGATAAACAATCTTACTGTGGATGTGTCAGTAGGTTTTCACACATTTAGTAAATTGAAACGAGATATAAACCTAAGCAAGTTTGAATGAAGCTTAATTCGTGGGTAACTATTCTTGAATATATGGGTAACCCCCGAAATATTGTTTGAAAGGTCCCGTATTCTGAGATACTAGGTCTTTATGCTCAGTGATATCTGGGGTATTATTCCGGGACTTCTGCTGTATGGAAATACTGACCTAGTCCCTGAATAATACTTTCTGCTAAAAGCTTTGAAACATAAGCTCGCCCTCAGCAATCCGATTAAACAATAAAATTGATAATCTTTGCTGTTGTAATAAAAGATCCTCTAAAGGGGACCCACCAAAAGTCGAGCCGTCATCTCTCTGCTGAACGGAAGTTCTGACCTGAGCTCTCACGGTTTCGCATCTACCCCTTTACAGATATCATCTGTGGTATACTCACCTGTAAGACTGAATATTTGGGATCTGGATACGGGAGTATATTCAAGTGGAGTGATACACAATTAAGTTTTAGTTTCTAAAACATTAATATCGTATCTCGAATCAATTGAAGTCTGTGTGAAAATTTAAGTGGACAAACATACTGACAATCTAGGTAAATTATTTAGAACTTAATATGTAATCAAGCTTAACGGTGTTTGTGATCTGTTTCATAACTGATATGATCCTCTTGCACAAACTCACAAAAATATTGTCTGTAAATAGCTGTTTTCTGTTTTTCTACTTTCATTCAGAAAATTCAAAAAGATTTTTGGTGTGTTTTAGCATAAATTTTGAAAAAGTCAAAAAGAGTTTCGACAACTGGTGTTGAGATGCTGATTTTCAAAATTCAAAGTGTTAAACTTGAAGAATTGGTTTGGGAGAGTGTATGTGAAGATAGTAAATTTGTTTGAAAAGAGCTAGTAATTGATTCTGAATGCAAAATCATTATTATAAGCTTATCAACATAGTTTCTGAATTGTTGGAAAGTTTGAATCTTTGAAGAAACTTATGGTTGGGTAGAGATTGTGTAGGACTTGAGCCAGATATTGATCCTGAGAAAGAATGGAACCAGGTATCGATCTGGAACTTGATGGGAGCCTGTTAATAATCTTGAGTTGAAGAATGAAGATGTGAATTCCAGACTACGATCCCAGCTGTTTGAGAGGGGGAGTCTGAAGACACCGTGTCAACAGTTGACAGAAAAGAGATTGTTGATGATGAAGATAGAGAACGAGGATTCTTGGAATGACAGATATTTCAGAGGAAGATTGACGACTGATGAAGATTGTAGATTGACATGTGCGAAGACTCTATGAAGACTCCGTCAACATCCGAGGGGGAGTCTGTTAGTGCACTTACGTCTGTCGACTACATCTTACATCGAGTCTTAGAGATGAAGAGATCAGACATGGCACGAAAACCTAGAATTAGATGTTTATCATAGGTCCGCTTTTATGTACACTTCTAGGTTCGCTTTTGTGTCAAGTCTTGATTAGGTTCGCTAATAAGGTCAAGTTGTTAGGATCGCTTTTGTGAACGAAGTAGATCCGCTTATATGTGCATGTACATATAAGCGGACCGTGTCTGTCTATATATAGGGACTTTGGAGCGAGCCATAAACACATAGTTGAAGGTGTTTTTGTTCCGGTATGCTGCCGAAGTGCTGTCAGACCTTGTAATTGTGTTCAATATCAATACAACAGCAAGTTTAAAGTGAATCTAGCTAGAATTGCACCAAATCATTAGTTTCCGCCTCTTGATTTGGATAGAAACTTCTCTGATCGACTCAAACAGGGCCGAACACGATCCTACAACTAGGATGAATTTTCAAGTAACAAGTAGTAAAAAACTACAAATGATGTAGACCAATACACACACACGGCCTTCATTTTACATGGTGAGTCTATTTTTGGCCAAGATGTTCATTGTAGGAGAAAAAAGGACCTTGCAACCTTGCAGACTCTAAGCAACATAATTAATTCACTCATAGATCATGAATGAATGCAATTCCTTGAACCGCTCCTAGCCTGAATTTTCCACAATCTCCAATAAAAAAAACTGTTTTGCACCATTTCCCCACAAAGAATGCATTAAGAAATACCTGAATATTATTAAAGCATGTTTAGACATAGCCAAGTATTTTTCTCTGGAAGAATCTTAAAGGTTGACACGTCTGAACTTGATGCCCCTTCGTTTAGGACTTTTGGGAACTTATACTTAACTAAACAATTCAGATTTAATTATTAAATACGGAATAAGAACATATCCGCAAAGCAAATTAATAGTTTTTTTTAACTAAACTAAGTTTAAACAAACCCTTGTAGATACTTAAAGATTTAGAAAATGGCATCATCGTTGACCAACAATTACAACTGAGTTCAAAAATCATCAATCAGCAAAAAGATTTTAAGAGAAGCATACAATCATTTATATGTATTGATGTGATTAAGCTTTCATATATTGGTAAATTTGTTTTCTAATAAGATGAAAGACCAATAACTGTTCATGAATGAAGGCTCAAAAGTGTCATATAATGCTATGTTTGTAGAAGTTATGGCGTTCTCTTATCACTCGGGTTATGTAATTGAACAGTGTATCTCAGGGTTGTACTCTAGCTTCTCGCCTGGTCCATTTTACTTCTAAAATTTTCCATTGTTGAAAAAATACGGTTTTAATATTGCATTGCAAAACTTGACCATTAAAGTTTGTTGAACTTTGTTGTTGAGAACTTGGTGTTGAGAAAATTTGGTTCAAAACTTGAATAAGACGAAGAATATCCACTGCTCTGATTTGTATTGTTTGCATTTGTTCCGGAAGTACCATCAGCACTGAACGCAGTCTGAATCTTTGGACTCGGAGTGGTCTCAACTTTGCTTCCTCTATAGTATAAACTAACATCTTGTTGAGCACCCGGACTTCTCATCGTAGCAGTTTTTCGAATTGATAGCTCATGTTCTTCCAATTTCTGGATAAACATACTCAAATTCATATCTTCAAATTGTCGGTTATGCTTTAAAATCAAGAGATATGCTCCCCATTCATTCTGTGGTAACGCAGCGGCTAGCTTATCAACCCACTCATCATCTTCTTTCTTGATGTCCAATCTTTTCATTTCCATGACAAGATGACAATATCTCTCAATAATCATTCTTGTTGTTTCACCTTCAAGAGCTGTAAACATATCAAAAGATTTTTTTAGTAATGCTCGTTTATTTTTTATCATATCAGCACTACCCTTAAACTTTTTAATCAACACTTTCCAAATTGATCTAACCGTTCCCTCATGTTGAAGCAAAACGAAAATATCTTCTTTTACCGCTTGTTGGAGAATGCTAATCATCATTTTTTTCACTTGTGTATTTTAATTTTTCATCCGGTAAAAATTGACTTAATTGTTTTTCATTTCCAAGTTCATCTTTCGGTAAAGTATAATCTTTCTCTAAAGAAACCCATGCATCAAACTTGTTTGCTTGTACCCATTTTTCAAAACGGTCATGCCACCCTTTATAATCCTCAATGTACATAAGCTTTGGAGCTTTTTGGAAAGTTCCCGTTTCATTCTCGATACTGACAGTTTCAGCAACGGTAACTAGAGCAGCCGGAGCAGTAGCAAACGCATTGTAAAATTCGTTTTCCATGTTTCGGTGAAAAGTTTTACAAAATCAGAATTTCAAACGAGTTGAATTTCGTGCGAGCTGGTTCTTTAAAATCCTGGTTCAAACGATTTGGTTCAAACGAGCTGGTTCAAACGACCTAGTTAAACTTTCACACGACTTAAAGATGTTTCACACTATCTCACTATCTGGACTCAAATTCAAACGACCTGGGGATTCTCAAGCGACCTGACCACCTTTTCAAGCACCCCGTGTGACCTGGGACCCAATGTCAAATGATCTGGTCAACTTTTCAAACATACAGGTTCAGATCGTGCGACCTGGATGATCAACTCGTGCGACCTGACTAGTTCTTACACGACCTGGTTCGGTTTTCACACGATTTGGATCACCTTCAAACGAACTGACCCAAACCAAGCGACCTGGTTAAGATTTTCATGCGATCTGATGATTTGTCGAACGATCTGATATGTTTTTCACGCAGTTTGGTCAATTTTATCAAGTTTGTAGGATCGTTTTCAAACCCGAACGAGTCGTTCAGAAGAGTTTTTGCTCAATACGAAAGACAGAAACAGGTGTATCGAGGTAATTCAACTGGAATATCACTTTAAACTGTCTTTTGATTGATTTGACAAAGTTTTACAGCGAGTAGACACTTCGGCAGCAGTTCGACACTGAAACCGGAAAGTTGGAACTTCTTCAAACGAAATCAGAAAGCACCTATTTATAGGCAAGCTAATTTCGCACGGAATTGCCACAAACGAAATTAGATTTCATGCGAAATCAGATTTCGTGTGAAATCACCAAGTAATTTCGTGTGGAATTACCAAGTTGTAATTTTGTGCGAAATTACCTACTAACCCATATTTGACAGATTTCTCGTACTACGTGCTCTGATCTATCTAATACACTACAAGACTCGATACAAGACGAAGTCGACAGACGGATGCACCAACAAAGTTTTAGGTTGAATTAGGTTCTGATTTGTTCACGGATTGTTTAAAACTCAATTTTACGTGTTATATCACGAAATCAGATCATTTTAACCGTAAAAATGTTGAAATTTTGAAGAAAAAGTGTAGAAGAATGAGTAGAAATGAGTAGAAATCAGATTTATCCGTGAAAACAAGCTGAAATGGTAAGAACTCTTCCTCCAGAGCTCTGATACTGTAAGACCCTAACACGTTTAACTTTAAAACGACGCAGCGGAAATACGAGTCTTAAAATTTCTTTCTTTATAACTGTTCTAACATACTTAAAAACCGATTTAAACGACTTCTTTAAATAAGTACATCGCTCATCCTTAGTTAAAGTAACCTTTATAACATATGAATACAACCCACGTGACAACTTTTTCGTACAATCCATGATCTTCAACTCGATCCTCGTCCACTTGTCCCTCATGATGATAATAATGATCCGAATAACCTGCGGTCACCATATATAACTAACACATTAGTAAATGGTGACATCATACATAATTAATGAATATATAAACATTCGTAGCATTCTATCTATGTATTCTACTCCATTAAGATGTTCTTCTGAATTCGTTCTTTACACCGGGCCTCCAATCGCTGAGAGCCCAACACTTACATACCTGCACTTTCATTTCATTCTCATAGATAACTCAGTTAGTATCATCAATACTCGCATATATTAAAACCATACATACCTTCATACGAATCTCACTCATTCGGAAACATTTGGTTTATTAACATGCATGCGTCTTATCTAACCCAATTCCTTAAAAGATAATAATCCTACTTAATACATGCATACCTCCCTACCGAAACTCTTTCATACAACTTACATGCTTACATATTCATTCTAACAATCTTAACCACAAACATCTATACACATGTATAAGTCTTGTACACACTAGTCTACGTACATACTTATCTCTATTCATGTTTACCCATGATTTCCATTTACTAACATGCAACTAAATCCATGCATACAAGGCTTACATACTTATTTTATTCTCACACGTACTTGCCTTTTTACTCGCATCACATAAACACTCTTTAATGAGTTTGGTGTGCATTTCGGAAACTTTATACTCACCCGCACCTCACAAAACCTATTTGGTAAGGTTGGGGTACGTTATGGAAGTTTAATGGGGCTTAGGATGAAATTACGGGGTTCGGGATCGAAGAAAACGAAGAAACGGGGCTGCTGGCATCGGCTGTCGCGTAGACAGCAACTTAAGGCGTCGCCCAGCTGCAGACCAGCATCGGCGACGCTGCTACCAGCGTCTGGGACGCCGCCCCTGCAGCAACGGCGCCCGGATTTCATTCTTTTCGATGTTTCGGCCCCCGTTTGCGATCCCGAGCTTCCCAAGTCGTAAAATAACATTATTCCAAGCCCTCAAATCATTCTACTACTTTACCCCATGTCCCCATAATCAAATCTATACTTTTATCATGCTTTCTTGATTTTGACCCGTTTGATTTTACCAAGTTGTTTCCGATATAATCAACTACTTTCGACCCGCTACGACAATACTTACCTTAGTACTCCCATTTATTACACAATCTTACATGATTCCCCACATTCATAGATATCAAAACTCTCTATACTTACTAAAAAGTGAGTCGGAAATCACTTACTTGATATCATTATCAATAACGCATTTCAACATAGCTTCTAACAATTATCATACAATTAATCTCTTTTACTACTACAGAGGGAGTCCGGGAGTTTACTTACCTTGTGCATCGAGTTCGTGCATAGCTTCCGTGTTTACCTTTGACCCGTTGTCCTTCCATGTTTATGTCCATGTTGACATGACTCCTAATCGTACACGTCGTCACATTTATAACACAATTAGCATACACACACTCATAACTAAGCACTTTTCATACTTATAATACATGATCATCTTCATTACTACTTAATTAGCATTCCTTACAAGTGATAGCACATACTAACCTATACTAGGCATTTCATAGAACACTTGGTGTGCGTACTACTTTCCAAGCATAGTGTATAAGTAACTTGTGCACAATCATACCAAATTCTTATCAAGATCATCACATTCATCATTTTCACCTAATCTCCTTTCAAAATCAGACTTATATAACATCACATTCAACAATTAACTTCACACATCAAACTACAACTAGTATAACACATAATTCATCAACATTCCCATGACATTATTACCTACAAGTGGGTTTACATAATAACATCAAATTAATCCGAATTTCATGCATAATTCAAGTCTCATATGATGATTATAGCCTCTTACCATCCTAATTTCGCATATATACACGGATTAATCAAAGACCCATTTCATCAATGTTCATCATTTCACAAATTGTGACTTACCTTAAGTTAGGAACAACTAAGATAACATGGATTATGCTTCATGCATTGATTTCCAGCCTAAAATCATCATCAATTTGCTGAAATTGAGTGTGTTCTTGTTAGTTAGGTTGAACCCTCTCTCCCCTTCTCTATCTCACGACACACACACATATACCTTAGTCAATTTCCTGCACTTTTGTTTAGTCATAATATCTTCCTTCCATTTAACATATTTAGCCCTTAACCTTTCATAGCATGCCATTTATCACACCATATTCTAACTTGGCTAACTTAGTTTATTCACAATAATTTACTTACTAGTATTTTATTTACTTACATATGGTAAAATTATATTCACCGTTTTCTTTTCTAATTGCGTCAACATGATATAAAAATATTATATTATGACTTACAAATTTTGGGGTGTTATAGATACCACTTGTAGGATCGGGGATTCGATCAAACGAGTCGTTCAGAAGAGCTCTTGATCAATACGAAAGGCGGAATCAGACGTATTGATGTTATAGCAGCTTGATATGCACTTAGAATCACTTTAACTGCCGTTTGTATTGATTTGAAACTGTTTACACGAGCTGGCGACACTTCGGCAGAGCTTCGCTACCGGAATCAGAAGTTTCAAATGAAGACCCAAGACCTCATATATACAGGAGATGCCAGACCGCACGAACCTGTTGTCGGTACACTTTATGTAGACGCGACTCGGTTCGGTTCGACCCGGTTAGGTTCGGCTCAAGCCTGACGTTACGACATTCCTCCGTCGTACGCCCCAGAGTTCGACACGCGAAGCACGGAGAGCCGCGAGCCTTCCCGAGGCACCACATCACCATGACGTCATCATGATGATGTCATGATGATGTCATGTAGAAGAAAATGCATGCAAATATTGAAGCTATTTGTGCATTCAGTTCCGATCTCATCATTGGGCCAATCAAACCTTCTTGTCTGGGTCGTGAATTGATGTTGGGCTGCAACTAAGCTTGGGCCAGACTACAAACGACGAAAGTTAATACATGTCGACGAAACAAGGTGTGTTTCGTCGACTTTATCATGGCCTCATCTGTTTCGTCGACTTTGAAGTGTTTCGCCGACGACAACCGTTTCACCGAGTCCGTATTCAGTTTCGTCATGGTCTGTGTGTCTGTGACTATATAAACAGACCCGGAAAGAAGAGAGGGGAGATAGACAGAACTGAGTGAAAAGCTAGAAAGAGAGTGTAGAGAGAGAAAGTTCCAGTGAGCTTTGTATTTGTCGAATATTGTACTGAAACTTTTTCGTAATCAATACACGTAATTGTTAATCGTTGATATCTTTGCGTATTGTTCACTCTCTCGCTCAGTTTGTGTGGTAACGGGGATTCCGCACTCGTTTTGGCACCCGAAACAAGAAATCATTATCGTCCGACGATCCGCAAAGGGACCTACAATTGGTATCAGAGCGTAAGGCTCGATTTCTTGTTGAAAACCGAGTTACTGGTGTGATTTTCGAGTGGGTTTTGAGTTATTCGTTGATAATTTCAAAAACCCAGTTCTTGTTCATAAAAATCTGGATTTAAAACTCGAAAAATCTGTGTTTGTTTGATGTTGTTTGGTTTAAAACTTGGTAAAAGTATTGGAGATTATCGAAGGTACAAGTTGTGTCGAGTTTCTACGTCAAAATTTGTTGTTCGGAAACTTCGTTAGTGGCCGGAAAATTCAAACCTTCAAAGTGTTCTTCATGATATCAACTTTTTGATCCTTTCTAAATGTATTGTTCAAGTTGTTGGTGCATTGAAAATTAGAAGTTGATTCAAATATTAGTGGCCATACTTTCAAAGTAAGATAGGTATGGTAAAGGATTGAAATCGGTGTACTAGTGTCAGAAAGGATAAGATTTTGTGTTGAAAATTTTCACCAACTTTTATGATCTTATCTTTTTGGAAGGTTTAGTCACACATAAACAAACCGACGAAACAAATTGTTTCGTCACATCATTTAAATCATTAACCTGTTTCGTCGCTTTCTAAATCATTCACCTGTTTCGTCGCTCCATATTCATTCTTGTTTCGTCGATATAAATCATCATTCAGTTTCGTCGCAGTTTAAATCATAAATCAGTTTTGTCGCAAATCTGTTTCGTCATTTATCAAACAAAATTGTGTTTCGTCGAACAAAAAGCACATCTGACTTTCGTCGTTCATTATTCATTTTCACATATCATTCGGTTTCGTCGTTCATCATATTACATCCATTTTCGTCGCACTTTTCATCATTCACAGTTTCGTCGAGTCACTTGAATTTTTTTTTTAACAGAAGGTTTCAAAAAGTGTTTTAACTGTTTGTTTCAAGTGATTTCATCCGGTATTTATCAACATACAGTTAAAATGAATCCGAATTGGTGGGGTACGCCGTCAACCGCAGAGTGCAAGTATATAAACACCCGTTTGTCGCCCTCATGGGCCGAATCTCCCGCAACCGAATCTCCCACACGACCTCGAATTACAGCAGAACAATGGGCATCGCTTACCAATCAAAAGCAAAGTGAACCGAAAATGACAACAGACTTGTATGGAAATCCATTACCACCAGTTGCTTCACAACGCCATCATTCTACTGTAGCACCATCATGTCTTGATCCAAGGAACTGTAGTCAAATAAAAACGGCGTTTTATGCTAAAATTATCAAAGATGCCAGCAATGGTGAATCATCGCGAAACGATGACAGTTCTGAACATGACAGTAGTTCAGTTGAAGACGTTTCAACTTCAGTTGAAGATGTTACAACTTCAAGTTCAATTTCAAGCGAGGATGGATCTGAATGTGAATCATCAAGGGAGGTTGTTGATTCTGATGCAGAAAGGTCAACATCTGAGAGTGATTCCAGTCAGGTATGTGTCGATGAACCTACTGTTGTTAATTGTGATAATTGTGCTAGCTTAAGTGTTAAATGTTCCGACTTAGATGCTAATATGTCTGAGTTGCAAAGCAAACATGATGCTTTAAAAGCTAACTTGTTTGACTTGCAAAATAAACATGTTTCTCTGGACGATAAGTGGTGTGATTTGCAAAGCAAACATGAGGCTTTGCAAAACAAGTATGATGTGACATTTATCCACAACTAAAAGTTGATCGTGGATCTTTCTAAGTGCACAGAAGCCAACATGTTTTATGAAAACCATGAAAAGGAGTTTAAATCGGTGATTGAAAAATTAAAAAAGGATAAAACCGAGCTAACAAAAATGGTTTCAAGAAAACAAACGGACATAAATTGCTATATCAATTGCCTTGAGATAATGCAAAAAGAAATGGCTTGTGTTAAAACTGAAAGTGAGGCGATCCGGCTCAAGTTAGACAGCTATTTAAGCGCTAGCTATGTGTTGGATCACATCATTGATGTTCAGAAAGAGAAAAGGGATGTCACATGCATTGGATATAAGAAATGTCCACCACCTGTGAGACACAATTATGATGCCATGCCTGATGAAGAGGATAGAACTTACTTTGAACCATCTGTTCCTTTAGACATTGAGGAATTTGCGATCGGACTTGGATACAAGAAGGAAGTATCATCAGATTCGGATGTATCAGCAGATACAAGTGTGTCTTTTGCTGAACAGAATCAGGATCCTCCAATTATTGTTGAGGATGTTGATTCTTCTGATGATGAATCCGATGATACCGACTCAGCAAAGTCTGATGCGGTAATCAAAGAAAAGGACATACCTCTTGAGAATCATATTCTATGTGATCCTCCTGCAAAACCCGCTAAGACTGTTCTGGTCGAGTCCACGTCTGCAAAAGAGTCTGAGAGTGTGAATTTGCTGTACACTCTTGTTGGTGATGATAAAATCTACTCTGACAAAGATTTTCCTATTAAGAATGTTAATCAATCTTTAATTAGTAAAATTTTTGAGGATTCAACAAGTAAGTTTTTGGGAAAGACAGGATCACACGTTGTGGTAACACAGTGTCCTCCTATCCCAAAGGCTGAAGTTCGAAAACAATGTGGCAATCAGAAATTACCAACAGTGAAAAAGCAACAAAATCACACCAAACCAATAGGTAAATCACCGACTCAAGGTCAAAATAAACAGACCCAAAAGAAGAACAAGAAAGTGAACTTTGTGAAATCCAGAGGGACTGATAAAATTGAAACTTTTGAAAACAAATCCAACACGGATTTTGTTAAACAAAGTAACATTTTAAAAAGAAACAGTCAAAATAATTACACACAACACACAAACGGTTATGATACTCCGAGGTTTGTTGAGCGGAGATCATGCTTTGAATGTTGTGAGTACAGGCACATTGTCAGAAACTGTCCGTATCTTCATAAGTTAAAAGCCAAAGTTGATGATCCCCGTGAACGAAATTACCAAAAGCGATCTGTTTCTTCAAAACAAGATCCCCGCCTTGTAAGATAAAGGAAAAAAAAATAGAGACGCCAACAAGTCAAGGTGATTGAGAAAGCACATAAGACTGATGTGGTTCAAAAACAATCTGTTAAACCAGAAAGTTCAAAGTTTTCAAAAACTTCAAACAATCACGAAGTTAAATTTTCAAACAATCGAACTGGTAAAACTCAACAGACATGGAAACCTAAAATGACTACAAATTCAGGGGGACCATCACAATTTCCTAACCATCGAAAAGTGGAAGTAATTGTTGTCGTTGAAAATGGAAGACCCAAGACCACAATGGCTTGGGTCCCCATCTCCAACTAATCATGTGAGTTCATGTGCAGGGTGTTCTAGGAGGAACTATCAGTAGTCATTGGATTGTTGATAGTGGGGCATTCAGGCACATGACAGGCGACATGAAGCTTCTCTACGACGTCAAATCTATTAGAGGAGGTTATGTTGCTTTTGCTGGAGATAAAGGCGGATATATTACCGGTGAAGGAATGATATCCAACGGGGTTGTAAGCTTTGACAAGATCAACTTTGTACAACAACTTGATCACAATCTTCTCAGCGTTTTCACAAATCTGTGATAAGAAGTTTCAGTACACTTTGATGCAAATGGATGTTATGTGTTGAGACCCGGCTTCAAGATTCCAAAAGAATGGATTCTCTTATCTGCTCCAAGGATAAATGATTTGTATGTCCTTGATATGAGCCAAGCTATTACAACGTCTGCACAAGCAACCTGTTTCATTTCCAAAGCCACAGAAAAAGACTCAATCTCTTGGCACAGACGAATGGGTCACATTCACTTACGCAAAATGAATCATTTGGTGTCAAATGAATTGGTGAATGGTGTTCCTCTTAAAAACTTCCATCTTCAAGACGTCTTTGTTTCGTGCCAGAAAGGAAAACAAACGAAGAAGCGACACCCAACTAAGAAGATCAACACGGTGGCCGTTTCGCTCGAACGTTTGCACATGGATTTGTTCGGTCCTGTCAAGCATAAAAGCATCCGGAATGATCAATATTGCCTCGTGATAACTGATGATTATTCAAGATTTTCTTGGGTGGCGTTCATGGCACACAAGAGTGAAACTTTCGGTATTATCAAAAACTTGATCATTCAGATTGAGAATTTGTATAAGCTGAAGGTTAGACGAATACGCAGCGACAATGGAACTGAATTTAAAAATCATTCCATGACGGAGTTTTGCACTTCAAAAGGTATTCTTCATGAATTTAGTGCGGCTTATACTCCTCAACAAAATGGCGTCGCTGAACGTAAAAACCGTACATTGATCGAGACTGCTAGGACCATGTTAGTAGAGTCACAATTGCCGATTCCATTCTGGAGTGAAGCTGTGGCCTCTGCATGTTACACGTTGAACCGAGTCCTTACAGTAAAAAGGCACAACAAGACCTGCTTCGAGCTTCTTAACAAACGGAAACCAGATTTGTCATATCTTGAACCGTTTAGAGCTCTGTGCACAATAATCGATCCTAATGGAAAGTTTGGGGCAAAAGCAATTGAAGGATACTTTCTTGGGTATGCCACCCCGAACTTAAGAGTCTGGAATCTAGAGACTAAAAGGGTCGAGGAATGGTCTGAGGTCAGAGTACAAAGGCATACATTGCCAGTCAAATGTCCTGGTCAGCCTTGGATATTTGAGTATGATGACTTTTTCAATTCGATCAATGTTGAAGCAGTTGAAGAAAATGCTGCAGCAAGGATGTTTTTCGAGAGTGACAACGCAACAGATTCACCGTTGTTTGTCCAATTGTTGTCAATCAAGAACCATCTTCAGTGAACAATAATGCTCTCGACAATGAGGATTTTCACAATGCTACCGAATTGAACGAATCTTCAGAGGATGAAGAATTTCTCGATGCAGATCAAGAAGCTCGAACAACAGCAGTTCATGGTACTTCAGAGGCTACACCTCCAGTGGACGCCCCTAGAACAGCTGAAGCTACTGCATCATCCTCTTCGTCAATTCCGGGTATTGAATTGGTTGTTGATCTCAATCTCAACAATCTGGGTACAAATATTCCAGTTCAAGATAATCCAGAAACAAGGATTCACAATACCCATCCTCAACAAAACATCATCGGAAATGTACAGAGTGGCATTCAAACAAGAAACATGTTGCGAAACAACAACAATGCAGGCTTGTATGCGGCGATTCGAGAATCTGGTCAACAAAACGATTGGTCCTTCACGTGTTACGTTTCACAAGAAGAACCAAAATTTATTAAAGAAGCTTTGAAAGATAATTCTTGGGTTGAAGCAATGCAGGAAGAACTGCAACAATTCCAGAAGCTAGGTGTCTGGAAACTAGTTGAGAAACCTGAGAACTACAAGAAGATTGGTACCCGTTGGGTGTACAAATGCAAAAAGGATGACCGTGGAGTAGTTATCCGAAACAAAGCAAGATTAGTCGTTCAAGGTTTTCGTCAGATTGAAGGGATCGACTACAACGAAGTGTATGCACCAGTTGCACGTCTGGAAGCAATTCGGATCTTTCTGGCCTATGCCTCATTCAAAGGATTCAAGGTTTACCAGATGGACGTCAAAAGTGCATTCTTACATGGTGTGGTGGAAGAAGAGGTGTACGTCGAACAGCCTCCAGGTTTTGAAGATCCTATCCATCCCGATCGGGTTTGGTTACTCAACAAAGCTCTCTATGGTCTACATGAAGCACCGCGAGCTTGGTACGCAACCTTATCTAATTATCTGTTGGAGAATGGATTTCGCAGAGGTCTTATCGATTGTACTCTTTTCATCACAGAACAAGATGGAGATCTTCTACTGGTACAAGTATACGTTGATGATATTATATTTGGTTCTACTAATGATGTTTTGTGTAGGAATTTCGAGCATATTATGCAGGATAAATTCGAGATGAGTGCTATGGGGGAAATGACTTTCTTTTTAGGCCTACAAGTGCAACAAACTGAGTCTGAGATATTCATCCATCAGACTAAATATGTTGGTGACATCTTGAGCCGGTTCCAGATGTCTGATGCAACGCCCATCGGTACTCCATTGCAGCAAAATCACGGAATTAATCCAGACTTGAAGGGTGAAGTTGTTAGCCCCTCATACTACCGTGCAATGATCGGATCTCTTATGTACCTCACAGCATCAAGACCAGGTATAATGTACCCAACGTGCCTGCTTGCCAGATATCAAGTCAACCCGAAGGCCTCACATCTTGCAGCTGTAAAAAGGATTTTTCGTTATTTGAAGGGTTGCCCTGACACCGGTCTATGGTACCCTAGGGATAATAACTTTGATTTGATCCCTTTCAGTGATTCTGATTTTGGCGGATGCAAAATCGACGGCAAATCCACAACGGCTGGATGTCAGTTTTTGGGAAATCGCCTAGTCACATGGCAGTGCAAGAAGCAGACGTGTGTCGCTACATCAACATGCGAAGCTGAATACATTGCTGCCTCAAGTTGTTGCTCCCAAGTCCTGTGGATCCAACAACAATTGCGCGACTACGGTTTTGAATTCCTAACTACTCCTATTTACGTTGATAATTCTGTTGCCTTACAGATCACTAGAAATCCTGTGTAGCATTCAAAGGCCAAACCCATCGAAATCAAATATCATTTCATACATGATTGCTTTGATAAAAGGCTAATCGATGTTGTTAAGGTCCACACCGATGACCAACGTGCCGACCTTTTTACCAAAGCATTTGACAAATCAAGATTTGACTTTTTATTATTGGTAAACGGCATTGAGGTCAAGCAAGAGTAAAACCAACATCGGAAAATCATTTTTGTAACTATCTTTGTGTCTTTTAAATTTATCATAGTTTGTTGATCTTAGGGGGAGTAAATCCAAAATTTGAAAAATACAAAAACATCGAAAAATTTCAAAAAACACAAAAACAATAGAAAAACAAAAATTAGTTTCCTAGCGAGCAAAAGAGAAAATGATAGTACATCAGTGGCCTGTCTAAACCTTTTTAAACGTTAAATGAAAAATACGATAAGCAGCTCTATTCTCTATATAAGACGTATCGGTAGGCTGACAATCATTTTAAAGTGTGCAGGGTGATATAAACCTAAATCGACTGAAGATCAGGTGGGAACCATTCATTTGCATATGGTCTTAGTACCGAAATTTCGTTGAGAGATTGTCGAGGTTCTGAGATATTCGGTCTTTATGCTGCTTATCATCTGGGTATCAAGGTTGTATTTTTTTTCTGAAAAATAACGGGGACGCAAGTCTAGATCTTCCATGATACTATACATACGTGTACATATTGCATTCGATCTCAATAAGTGATAAACAATCACATGTCCCTCAAAATAAGTGATAATATATCACATTTATCCAAGAGTCAAGATCGTCTCTTTGCTGTACGAAAGTACTGACCTGTTCACGGACTTGCTCCTGTGCCCTCATGCATCGAAAATCATCAATAAGTGATTCTATCACATAGGGCTTGTTTTCAAATCAAAATAAGTGAGTATCTCACATTTTCATATACGTCAAAACAGATGATAAATGGTATACTCACCGGTAAGATGAACTCTCGTGCATACCTTGATACGGGAATGTGTCGTGATGTGGATGAACACTGGTCGAAAAGTATAAATCATACCTTAACGTATCCCCTCACCATGATTACATCTGATAAGTTGAGCTTATAAGGACAACAATACCGATAATCGTTATAGGATGCTTAGCTAAATGTTAACTAATTGAACAACAAGAGCGTTTTGACATGACTGTACACTGATATGATTCTCTTACCCTCGAAGCTCGCAAAAAGAATGTCTGTAAATATTTATTTAATGCTTTCAGGTTTTGCATATTTGTATATATTTATTTACTGCTTTCTGTCCTTACATTTGAAATATTCAAAAATTCCAAAAAGATTTTAGGTGTGTTTTAATATAAACTTTCTAAAAGCCAAAAAGATTTTATTTCTATCTTATTTTCGATTGTACGATGTTGGAGCTCGAGTCTTCATTACCTGAAACCTGGTTGAAAACCAAAACGACCGAATCTTCATAAACGGTCAAAATTTGCAAGTTTTGAAAGTTAAAAACTAAAATTGATAAATTTGTTAAACTTTCAAACTGTCGGTCGGTAGTTGATTGAATAATGGTCACATGTGGGTCGCTTGTTTATGTTAACTATATTCCAAGCGTTTGTTCTCATTACGCGTTTAGCTTTCTTGCATGTGCAGATACTAAAGGCAACGAGAACATGTTCGATGATAAGCTTCGGAATGAAGACACGGCGTGAAGGCACTCAAAGGATAAAGATGATCAAGTTGCCGCTGACCCTTCATAAACACCACAAGGATCTGAAGAATTGACAAATCAAATGATTCACGAGAATGAGTCAATGGAGAGTTCATTCTAAGGGGGAGTTTATTAACACACTTCCTAAATAAAATGGGGAGTTTGTTGATACAATTTCTTCTTACGACGCGTGAAGACTTTGAAGATCCTCCGACATGGAAGACATGGAAGATGAACCTCACGAGTAGCGTCCAAGGGGGAGTTTGTTGGTACACTTTATGTGGATGTGACTCGGTTCAGTTCGACCCAGTTAGGTTCGGCTCAAGCCCGACGTTACGACATTCCTCCATCGTACGCCCCAGATTTCGACACACGAAGCACGGAGAGTCGCGAGCCTTCCCGAGGCACCTGTTGATGCACTTTTGTGTCTGTCACTAGTCTTGTAATTACGATGTATTTTGTACGGTCTTTTATCGTTTATCGAGTCTATATTTGCCGTCGACTAAGTCGGATATCCTCCTATCCGCTTGTGTCTGACTTGTTTGTCTCCTTTTGTTATGTAATGATCTATGAACAATGCATGTTGCATGTAAGGGTATTTCTGTCTTTTTGTTTTGTGTTTGTTTGTGGTTTGCTGCAACTGTCTGTTTGCAGCAAACATGTCAAAAAATGCAGCCTTCGACGAAACACCTTGTGTTTCGTCGAACACTTATCGACGAAACAGGCTGTGATCATACCTTTCTGTTTCGTCATGATCAGCGACGAAACAGACTTGTTTCATTGTCTGATGGGCTTCTTATGGCCCAGTGTATTGGCCCAGATATGTTTCGTCGACCCAAGTTTGGTTTTGTCGAATCCCTGGCCCAGGGTGCTATATATAGACACATTCTGTTTCGTTTAGACTTAGAGATGAGAGCATACCCAAAAGTTATTCTGTCTAGACTGTGTTTGTATCAGTTGGATTTCTCATCCGTTTAATCAATCGATTGTGTTTCATTGGTTAAACCATTGTTGTTACTGCTTTGTATGTTTGATTTGGCTTAGTTACGTGGATTCCGCACACGTGACTTTGTTTGCTATAAACAAGGATTTGGTTATGTAAATTGATCCTCCGATTTCGGGACCTACAAGTGGTATTAGAGAACTAGGCTCTTATCCTTGTTTAAAATCAAACATCGTTCGGTTTTTATCAAGTGTTGTGGTTGATTTTCAGAAAAAGAGTTCTTGAAAACTCACATTTTCCGGAAAAATCCTTTAAAATTTGCTTGAATATTGTTGTTTTGCTAAAGAGTTTTGTTAAAAACCTTGTTAGATTTAATGTTCTAGTGATATACCGGGTTTTTATTGAAAGTCTTGTGCAATTTCGTGTTTCGGAATATTTGCCGGTGACCGGAAAGTTCATAGTTCTGGGTTTTGGTCTTCATATATTCAAGGGACATTCAAGTTGTTCTTGAATATTCATTGGATTTAGTTCTAAAATTTAAACTGAAAAGAATTGAAAAAGTATTAAAAAATTGTTTGCCATACTTTGGTTGGTGGTCTAAGTATGGTGTGAGTTGACAAAGTCGTGTGGTTTGTCTGTTTGAGGATAAGGTTTCAACTTCTTCACCAACTCTCTGTTACTTTTTTTGACAAAACGAGTTAACGACGAAACAAGTCAACTACGAAACAAACAAGCGATGAATCAAAAGTGTTTCGCCAAAAGGCCTCTTCGACGAATCAAGAGTGTTTCACCAAAAGGCCTCTTCGACGAATCAAAGAGTTTCGCCAAATGTTCCTTCGACGAAACACAGCCTGTTTCGTCATAAGTGATTTAGACGAAACAGAAGTTGTTTCGTGGGAAGTGTTTTGTCGTGTGTGGTGTCAATTTTAAACAGAAGGTTTGCAAAACTATCATAACATTGTGTTTTCAAGTAATTGATCAGGTATTCTACTTGTATACATCAAAGATGAGTTGCACAAGTCCGTGGGATTGGAGTACGGACCCACGACCAGGTCAAAGTCCGAATCAGACTTCTATGGCCACATACTTAGCGAATTCCATACCTCAACAACAACCGTCCATAAGTGCAAGTCAATGGGCCTTGGTATCAAATCAAAATCAAAGCATTCAAAATCTCTTGCTTAGCGAGAGTGAGACGGGTAGCAACAATCGCCCGCCAAAGTTAAATCACATGAACGACTATCCATCATGGAAGGGACGTTTCCATACCTACGTTCAAGGGCAAAGCACCGAACTTTGGACGTGTTTCATTAATGCATTCAACCCTGCCCTTGAAGTAGCAGCATCAACTTCAGCAGGTTATGCTAATATGCTTGAAGATGACAAGAAAGCCAATGACTTGGAGAAAATGGCATTTGCTATTCTTACACAAGCGCTTCACAAAGAAATCTATCATCAATTCGGATATTGTAGGACCACGAAAAGCTTATGGGATGCATTGGTAGCGAGAGGAGAAGGGATGCAGCTTCTAGGAAGACACGCCATGATTTGTTAAAGAAAGAGTTTGAATCATTTCAATTCTTGGAAAATGAAACCCTAAATGATATGACTTCTCGTTTTTATCATTTAATTAGTGAAATGAGTTCTTATAATGTTAATGCAACTCATCAGGAAATGATTGCTCCGTTTGCGGATGCTCTACCTCCTAAGTGGAGTCCAATCATTGAGCTTCTAAAACATACGGGTGCTCTGGATGCAGCCAATGCCAGTCTCTATGAATTCATTCAGAAGTTGGAGCACAAGAACGAAGAGGAAATTCGGAAGGCTAAAAGAATTGCGGCTGCACCTCCTCAAAACACAAAAATGTATTTGCCTGGTTTTGGTCCTTCAGCTAGTTCTAGTTCTGTTCAGCAACCGAAGCTTCAAACGGCATTTGTATCCAATACAAGCTGTTCTCCGTTTCCACAGTTCAATCAAGTCCAACCACAGTGGGATCAAAGTGCTTATCTTTCACAATCCATACCTCCACCTCAAGTTACCACTACACAACCACAGTTCGATCAAAGTGCCTATCTTTCACAATCAATACCCACACCTCAAGCCCAACCACAACAACAACAAGCTCATTATACCAACAATCCTCCACCCTTAAACCCTAACACGGTCAAAGTCGATACTTCAAATCTCTCACAAGTTAGCATTGAAGTAGCAAAGGAGCATATGGAACTCATTAATACAATGGTCAGTGCTTACTGCGGGTTGGTCGCAGGTCAAATTGGAAACATCAATATGACCAATGAAGATTATCAACAGATCGACCGGGATGAAATGGAGTTAATGGATATCAAATGGGCATTCGCAAGTGCAGTTAGAAGGGCAAAGGACGTCATGGCTCGAACTGGAAGAACTTCGTTAGAAGGCAAAAAGGATACGAAGTACGGGTTTGATATAAATGCAGTCACATGTTTCAATTGTGGGGAGAAGGGACACTTCAAACGTGAGTGCACCCGACCAACCAAACAAGGCAATCAGAACCCATTCAGAAATCAGACGAGTACTTCCAATGTCAATGCCCATCAAGAGAATCATGAAAGGAGGATGGTAGCAGTGAGTAACAGTCCGAACCAGTCTGGACCATCAAACACCAATAGAGCTTTGACTGTTCAAGCTGACGAAGGGTGTGATTGGTCTGTACAATTTGGGGAAGGCGATCGAGGAGGAGGAACAACGTGTTATGCAAAGATCATCAATCACATCAAGCACGTTCACAAGGAAGAATTTTCTGAAAGTGATGACAGTTCGGGTTATACCGGGAGTTCTGATGAAGAAAGTTCTATTTTGGGTGATTATCACTCTGATTCTGATGTGAAGGAAGAAGCAAGTTCTGATGTTGATGACTTATTAAATGAAGCAGAGGAGTTGAAATGTCAGAAATCAGTTCTGATCAAGAAGGCTGTTGTAGCATCTAAAGAAATGGAGAAGTTCTTCTCTGAAGATGGATCTTTTTCTTTTCAAACTGCCTTTATGGCAAATGTCTCAGCCTCTACGAGTCAGGTAAATTCTAAAACTTCTGCTCCTAGTGTTTGTAAGTCTTGTGCAGATATGAAACTTGAATCCGAAAAGCTTCATAGTCATAATCAAAGTTTGGTTATTGAACTGTCTAAGTGCAAAGAAGCAAATATGGCTTTAGTTCGAAACGAAAAGGAATTTAAATCTGTAATTGAAACCTTAAAGAAAAGCGTTTCCGAAGTGAACAAAGTTGTTTATCATAAACAAGTTAGCATAAACGATTACATTAACATTGTTGAGGAAACCAAAAAGGAACTAGCCATTGCCAAATGAGAGCATGATGCTATCAAGCAAAAATTGGAAAGTTATTCTAACTCCCGATTTGTGCTTGATCACATCATTGACGTTCAACAACTAAGAGGAAACAAGAAAGGTGTAACACCTCGTAAAATTCACGTTCAATGATGTAGTGACACGTGTAATAAACCCTAATGAAGTCAAACACTGAAATTGAGGGACTAATTTTTCGAAAAATCGAAAACTTTGATTATGTAAGGACTGGAAGTGATAAGATACCTAAAATAAGTTTCTTACGATGTTTATATTCACAAATATGCCACTTGATGTATAAGTGCAGCCATTTGCGTAATTAATTGAAAGTTTACGCAATAAAGGGGTTAAAATCGTCAACATGTTAATTCTTACCTCTGAGTGACCTTTTAACAAACTGGGAGCTTCATAATATTTAATTATACTCTCGGGAATGCCAAATAATGGCCAACTAAAGCTTTTATGCCTATAAGTAAAGTTTCGCGCAACTTTGCAAGTTAGAGGGACTAAAAGTGTCAATATGTTTAATTATACCTCTGAATGACCTTTTAGCGAACCCAAGGCATCGTAATGTTTAATAATACTTCCAAGAATGCCTAATATGGATTAGATGAGGCTTCAATGCTAATAAATGATTAGATGTGCAAGTTTGCGCAATAGAGGGACCTAAAGCGTCAACTTTTGAATCTACGCCGTTCGGGGACCATCTAAGCAAACGAAAGCATTGTAATATTTAAATATATGCTTGGGAAAATAAATATGGGCCATGGAAGGCTTAGATAACGTTTAACGGCATTTCGCGCTACTTTGCGCAATCTAAGGACTATATGGGTCAAACGGCAAAAGTATGCCGATTCGTGCGATAACAGACATTCCGGAATATATACATGAGTTAAATATACCCTATTTATCCTTTGTATAGCTTAGAAATAGGTTTAGAGGTGTTTCGTGCACAAAAATAAACTTTTATGTCATGCAGGGACTAAAAGTGTCAAAAAGTGCAAAAGTTTGCATTTTCGCGCATATCTCACATTCTGGACATCACCGGACACCCAAAAATTTATGTAAGCACTAGAATATTTTATTTTAGTGATCGCCTTGATAAATTTCCTTCCGTCGCGTCGTTTGGTTCGTTTTTAGCGTCCGTTCGTGTTTCGTCGTAAATAGACAAACAACGTGACCGTACGGCCAAACGAACCGACATCCGACACGTTTTTGAACATGTTTCACATTACCTATGTTTAAACATCATAGTGGTGCCTTAAAATGAGGATAACGGGCCTTGAACGTGCCTTAAATGACATTAAAGACTCACGAGGACCATTTCTGTCATTAATTAAAACTGCTGTTGCTGGGCTGGACTGTCAGGCGGGCCGCGTAGGCCACACAGACATCTCACGCGGGCCGCGAGGCCTGCACAGAGTGCAGGACAGCTGCTAACAGCCTGTTCGTTGCTGTTTTCATGACCAAACTGGTTTCTAACCCACTTCAATCGATACTAGGGGCAACCCATAGAATTTTATGAGTGGTTTAACACCTGGCAACATCTAATTCGTTCCAAGAATCCTATAGAACACAACATGTTCTTCATTTTTATAAATTTTGCAACTTCAAACTTTCCTCATCTGCTCAAATCCGAAATTTGAGTATCATCTTGGAATTTTCTGGTGTTCTTGATCTTTCATTCAGTGATTGTAAGTATTCCAATCATGTTTTCATTCTTGTTCATAGTTTAATTTAGCCAAGAACACTATATTTTGACTTCTGGTTGACTTTTTGATTTGATCATGAATTGATCAGCAAAAAGTCCAATTGAATCTTGTTTTATGATGGTAATCAAGTTGGTTATAATCCATTAGGATCATGCTTTCTGATTTCCACGAATTCTAGTCTATTTGATAAGTCAAAGTTAGTAATCTAAAAGTCAAACTGGGCAGATTCTTAAATTAATCAAAACTGATAATATAGAGGTTATGGATCATGTTTTGTCACTTAAATAACTTGGTAAATGTTACAAGAACATGTCAAACTGATCACTTTGGTGTAATTGCTTGTTTTGAATCAAAAGTCTAACAGTTTAACCAATGCTTTGACTCTCAAATCTGACCTGAGTAACCTTGTTTTAGAAATGCTTTAGAGCTTATTTTGGACCAGGTTTCATATAAGTATAACTCTCTGAGATTATACAATTTGGTTCAATACTTATCCGATTCACATGCATGTTTCCGATTAATGCTTAAATGTTGACTATTATGCCCTTTTGACTATAAAACGTGATTTTTTAAAAAGTGAAAGAGTAGAAACCTCAATTATTGATTTATAAACTTGCACCTAAAATTTTACATCAGTTTGAGGTCTAGATTAGAAGTTATGCTCATTAGCGTAATTTGAAAGCTTTATGTTACTTAAACGGTGTAATTAGCATATAACCTATTTAAACCCACTTTTTGATGTCAAACTTTTTACCCACTGATTTTATATAATATTATGAGATTTTTAAAGATTTTTATTAAATTTTTGGCTGAGCATAACATAGGTCTTTAAGTTTAATTCGGGTAATACCAATTTTGCCCTTTTTAGCCATAAAATGAGTTTTACAAATCCTTTTAACCCCAAACCTTTTTCTACTGATTTTGTTTGATAAATAAAATATTTTGAGCCTTCTGGAATTATAAAATTATCAACTTTCCTTTGAAAACCCGGAAATGGCTCCAAATCGCCTTTTTAAGCGTTTTTAACGCATGGTATGTACTATAACCATATTAAACATATAAGGTTAATACCTACTGATGTTTTTAGTATATTTTTATATAATAACAGTAAGCACAAGTTTTAGAACTCAGGTTTCCAGTTTTGACCTTTTGAGCCCTTGTGAAATTACCAAAATACCCCTAAGGGGGCATAGTTTGGTTTTAAATGATAAGTTTCACATATGGGTCATAACCTACTGTTATAACATGTTAAATTAAGTATATTTACTGTATAAATCAGACCTGTAACTCAGATTTAAAAATAAACTCTTTTATAATCTTTAAAATGACCAAAATACCCCTACGGGGCTTATTTTGGGATTTAAACTCGTTTTGGGCATAATAGAAGATATCCTACTGATATCACAACATATTAAAGGCATATTAACTTAGGAAACCTGTATATGACTCTTTTGGTTACTCGTTACGCACTTGTCGCGTTCGGATCGGCTTATGTGACTAGTTCGCTTATATTAGCCGAAGCGGGTCAAACCATATCATTTCTGTATCAAAATTCAGAATGTCTTTAAGTTACCCATATTATACGAGTCTTTAAACTGGTCGGGTCTAAATCACATTCTACCCGGTCTTCGCTTAATCGTGCGTTTGAACCGTAGCGTCCTTTAAAACTAACCGGTCTAAGCTTAGGCTTAATTAAAGACCCGTTAGGAATCTAATGGGTTATTAAAAACCTTCGTACCAGATTTAGAAGCCCAGTAAAAGCTATCTGTACTTGCTTGGTGGTATACGGCTGGGATTGAATTTATATCTAGCTCAGGTAAATACTTTTAACTTATTTTCCCTATACAGGCTTGGGTTACGGTATATAGAATACCGCTTGATCGAGCATCAAATCTTACATCTTTGGGTGATTAATTGAATAATTTGATCGGCTTGTTTAAACAGTCTTGTTTACTTAAAGCCTTTTGGGGGTTAATGACCATGTCCCGGATATCCTTGGCATTATCTTACGAGATGGCCACGACCTGAGCACGGGGTGTAGGCGTGCACCTGTCAGTGTATAACTCAATTATTGTGGTGGGTCTATTGATCTTTAACCCGGACAAGATCCGGGCTACTGAACGCACAAGTAACATGTAATTCGTTCACAAGATTATAATATTAAATAATTATCCCAAGTTATAAAATGTTTTGTGCCACGTGCATTCAATCCAATTTTCAACCCTTTTCAAAATGAGCCAGTTAAATTGTATTTACCAGTGTAAACTGACGTATTTTCCAAAAGGTTAAGTGCAGGTACTACACGTAATAGGCTGGCTGTCTTCTAGCGTCCACAATAAGTCTCGCAAGCTTGGATGCCTTAAAGTCTGTAGAACAAATGTTTCATTTTTTTTCCGCCTGTGGATCCTTTACATTCCGTCTGTAATACTTGATATTACTTTATATCGGTTTGTAATATATTTATCTTTTGCTTCCGCTGTGCATTTAAATATTGTGTTGTTTGACTATGATGATGTCAACTACGTCACGGTACTCCCCACCGGGCCCACCTAAGACACGTGGAAATTTGGGGTGTGACAGGTGGAGACACGTGGAAATTTGGGGTGTGACAGGTTGGTATCAGAGCCAACATTGAGTGAATTAAACACTAGCTTTTTGTGTTTAATCTCAATGACACGATTGCACATTCTTTAACCTTCCGAGTCTAGACTTAACATAGGAATACCCTCGACTCTATTCAGAGGATTGTTACTTTCAATTATATATATTTTAACATGTCGCCAAGCAAGGAGCTGTAGTGAAATTTCTCCCCATTTGAAGCCTAAGAAAGGCCGAGCTTCGTATTGCGACTAGGATTAATGTACAACCGAGAAGAAGGCATTCAGAAATAAAATAAAGAAGAAACTCGTTTTACTGAAGTTCGCTTCCTTAGTAAGTCCTTGTAAGGACGTTTTTATCTTTCAGTCTCTTTGAGGACAACATCATTTCTCTTAAATCCCTTTTAGGGCAATTCAGTATTTTTAGAATCATTGGAATGCTTTATCAAAATTCATTTATTCAATATATATGAATATAATATATGAAATAAATTAAAATAACATTCCTTTTGCAAGATCTACCATTATAATAAAATGGCATAATCTAAAAGGACAAGACCTAGCCTCGTGTCATATTAAGACCCGGCCAAGATGGCAGTTCCTCAATTTAGACTCAGATCCTTATTAACATTTCCATTTAAAATTTGTTCTGCATTAATTATAAACTAAGAATCTTAAGAGTGAAACCTAGCCTTCGGGTCAATTATAAGACCGGGCCAAGATGGTAAGACCTGTTTAAAAGATTCGTATCCCTGTTAACATCTGAAAACATGTTAACACTCCTGGCAGACATGATCCATTAAAATCACACACGTCACTTTTATATAAAAGGATCTTTCTAAAGATTCCTAACCCAATCTTATGATCTCTGAATCATGGGTTTAGGTCATCAATTAAGATGATCATATTTTTACCATACGTGGTAATATAGTGCCTACGGGTCCTGCTTATTTCCATATGAGCCAAAAGACAGTGGTAGCGATGACTCCCTGTCAGAGAAAGGTAATGAACTAGGTTCAAACCTTCATGTTTTGATTCTCTGAAATCATAACTTATAAATTAAATTGTCCATGTGACTAGGCCTTTTGTGCCACAAATAAAACTGTTAATGTTTTATAATTAGGATAAATTATTATAGAAATCTTAAATATGATTGATAAATTAACCAAATATGGTCTCTGCTTACCATGATTAATGAATTTCCCTAAGGGGCAATCCCATAATAAACATCCCTTATAAGGGAAGTGCCTACGGGCTATAGTTAATGTCGTATAAGACTAAAGGCAGTGGTAGCCTACAGCTCCCTGTCAGGGAAAGGTAATGAACTTTGATTCAAACCTTAATGCCACGATTCTCTGAAATCATGGCTTATAAATCTAACTTATCTACGCGACTAGGCCATTTGTGCTATTATTAACTTATAAATTAGGGTTTATGACAAAAATCCTGAATAAAATAAATATCCTTCCTTCCCTGTCAGTATGCATTTTAAAAAGAATCTTAAAGGTGAGACCTAGCCTACGTGGCCAAGATGGTGAAATCTACTCAAGAGATTTAGATCCTTGTTAACACCTAAGAACGTGTTAGCACTCTTGACAAATGTGATTCGAAAAATCACAACAGTCATCCTTATATTGGATTCTTCCAATTCTCTTGTCTAGCCTAGTAATTAGGAATCATGGCTTATGTCATCCTATAAGATGATCTTATTATAAACATCCGTTAGTGATGAAGTGCCTACGGGCTAAACTTGTTGTCCAATAAGACAACATGACGATTGTGGTCTACGACTCCCTGTCTAAAAATATTGGACTAGGTCCAAACATAATAGTCTATAAGATCAATGCGATCATGACTTATATCATCTAATATGATGATCATATTATTTAACATCCCTTAGTGATATTTTGCCTACGGGATATATATATTGTCCAATGGTGACAAGGCAATTGTAATCTTTTATAATTCTTTGCCCGAGGGGGGGTGAGCTATGCTCAAATCCCATAGTCTATATGATCAATGCGATCCTGACCAGTATCATCAGTATGGTCACCATAATATTAACATCCCTAGTGATGAAAAGCCTACAGGCTATACGTTGTTCTATTTGAGATAGGACAAAGCTAGTGGTGGTCTTTGTGATCCCCTGTTCAAAGTGGTGGGTTATACCCAACCCTAACAGTCTATATGATCAGTGCGATCATGACTAATATCATCTGATACGATGATCATATTATTTTATAGGATATTTGAAGTTCAGTCTTGGGCCTTCCTATCTTCATAAGGAGATTTCAAGAAGTACTTTCCGACTCAATGGTTATGATTATATGCATCTTGACGGTGATTTAGATAACGAAACTAGAGTAATAAAATAAACACATGGTGGATACGCTGCTGGTACTTCCTGTATATAAGTGTGTTTATTGTACTACCCTTCGTGGTGTTATCCTGAATCACCGATAGGATCTATATCACCCACGGGTTATATATTATATTGGTCATTAGAGACATGGTCAGGTAAGACCATTGTGGTACATCGTCGAAGGTGATGGGCAATGCCCAAGCCTTAAAGTCTATGAGATCGATAAGATCATGACTGATATACTCAATGATGATAATTATATATATACATATATGTATATATGTAACCATCCATTAATGATGTCCTAGGATTTGCCTATGTGCCAAAATAAATCGCCTTTCAAGACGATGACAATGGTAGTCTATGACTCCCGGTCCAATGGTGAAGAACTAGATTCAAATCTTAAAACCCCTAATCTAATAAGATTACGGATTATAAATTAATGTCCTCTATGACAGGCATTTGTTGCCATATCTTATAACGTCCTATGCAACAAGGCCTTCGTGCCATATGATTATTTATGTCCTTCCTGACGGACTAATGTTTCATATTTTAGAAAGCCATTATGGCAAGCCTTCGAGCTATCTAAAATCATCTATGTGCCAAAGACAGCTGGGACATTTTGAACCCCTGTTAAAAGGGTAACGGACTCGGTCAAAACCCTAAAGGCCATTAATGATCCTTTTGTGTCTTAGGCTGAATATGATTGATGTACAATCAAATAACACTCCTTAGGAATGTTTATATGGTTTAATAATACCATGGTTAATGTATGATAAGTCAGCAGAACGATGACTAGCTGTTGAAATGCACACAATAAATTGTTACATTTGGTATTTAATACCAAAAGATTCGAGTATGGAAACGCATATAAGACAAACAACAGTCACGATGCTAGAGATGCGACAAATGTTAACGGTGCATCAAGAGTGAACCTCAATGTTAAAGGAGTTAATCTCCAAAACCAAAGTTAACGCAGTTGTTAGAAAGGTTATGAGAAAACACATGAGATGATTCAAGAAGCCAAATGTTGTTTACTCTAAAACACATGTCGCTACTCAAAATAAGAGTTTATTCATACTCCATATGCGAAGAATGACCCAAATAAAATCATATGTGGCAAGGAGCCCATTCTTTTTAGGATGTACTTAAAAAGTACTTCGTCTCTTGGAATTCAAGAGACTTCAATAGTTAAAAAGGGGCCATTGATTGCAAGGAATTATTGAAAGAAGTAGAAACCATTAGGTATAACAGTGGTTATGCAGGAAAGCACGCGGTAAGGTGTGCGTCACAATCTTTCGGTGGTAATACCCTTGATTTGTGAGGACACTAATGGAGTCCCCTTATACAGTATGGGATGGTCCAAATTTTAAGGACCTTATTAGAAAAACCTGGTATCCGCTTTGCAAGTGGAAAAGATGGAGTAAGAATTTTTCCGACCCCCATAAGAGCTATAAACTATCGGCAGTAGGTTGCAAACATTGATTCATTGGTTGAAATAGTGCTCTTATTCGGTTAACCTAGAATTTAAGCATAATGCACTATATATATATATATATATATATATATATATATATATATATATATATATATATATATATATATATATATTATGATTTAGCATCAGCAATAAGAGGGCACATTAAGGTTTCAAAGCCTGCTTACTATGAATTCATTATGGATCCACCTCAGATACTCACGTTTTATAGATTAAGGAATAACCAGTCAAGGTCGAAAACTGCCCTACAAATTGTCAAAGATCTTATAGCTAAGTTTAAGAGGATTAAGAATGGAGGCGTTTAACCTTCCTGATGAATAATTAGAGGCAGTTCACATTAATAATGACGCCAGATAAACCCTTATTGTGATTTTTTTTCTTTTTGGTTAAGGGTTACGTTTGGATTCAGGTACTGCTAAGTCTCTCATAAGATTTTAAGCTTAGCAAACTTTTAGAGATTTTACCGTAAGAACCCCAGATATTAAGTGTAAGGTAAAACTTACAGGCAAAATTATAAGAACCATTTCTTCTGTTCCTGTTAGAAATCTCTAATTATGAAATTCTAGAAGTGTCCTCTCTCTAGAAGAAGTGCGTCAGCATATATAGTTGATATCTCCTTGATCTCTATCGATTACGAAACCAGACAGTATGATAAAAGCGCCATATGAGGATTGATGTATCTTAATAAGTTCCATAGATTGCTTCCATGCCTGATCAGTATGGAGGTTTAATGCATGGAACCACAAGGATATTCTAATAGTCATATGGTACTAAAGTCAACTAATGGTATTCAAAGAAGATATCCAGAATGGAATTGTCAAAATAAATGTTCCCAATTAAGGAATTCATGAACTTGTGACATAAATGTATCACTTATTTGACACGAGCAATGATGGATAAACTGGAGCCAGAGATTTGGAAAAATCTCTGCAACCTCCTTGTATTTTGATTATCTTTTCCTAAGATTACCCTGTTTACCCGTGAAAGGTAGGTAGAATTAGGATTTATATCCCATTTAGGGCTGTATCATTATGAAATCTTCAAGACGGCTAGTGCTGTTATTGGAAAAATCAAAACTCTAATTAAATAAGTTTTGAAATAAAGAATTCATATAGCCTAACCCTATATTCCAAATTAGGCAACAATTAAGAATTTTCACCAGCTGCCCAGGATCGTCGATTTGTTCTACTAACGACAAGTATTAACTAATTCCTTAAGATTTGTTTAAGCAATGGTTGGAATAACCATCTCACCTTAAATAAAGCTTTCCTATAATATTTGATATATAAGTATCAAGGCTGCCCTTTTGAAGACCTTGTATAGATGGAATGTTAAACATCTATTGTTAGACAGAAGATTGGTAAGTCCAATCATCAGGATCTGAAAATCGCCTTGGAAACAACGAATAGGATCATACAAATCCATGATCATCTGTAAGATTGCCAGTTTTGGCAGAAAAATCGAAGATCAATGAGAATAGCAACCCTCCTAAGTCCTTGTTAAGGAATAAGGTTCAACAAAGATATCACTCTGGAAGGGTGTGCCAAATTATTAATTATCAGGCTAGTTAAACTCTGATTATATATAAAAAAAATCATTCGAAGGAATCGAATGTAGCAAGATCAAATAGCTTATAAGCTAAAACCTATTTAAGGAGCTTGGCGGAGCATACAATGCATCGTATACTAATGAATTGGGGATATGTTTCACCAATAAGTCAAGAAGCATTATCACATATGATATGCAGATTCATGATATAATGAGCAACCTATATCGATTAAGGATCGATAGGTTAAGAAGCTCCAAAAGGATACATGTGCCAAATATAAAGGTCACTTTTGGGAGCTTGGAGAGACTCCAAATATGCTATAGAAGTTAAGTCCGTTGAGTGCCAAAAAGTGCTTCCAGCATTTTAGCAAATCTCAAGGTCGAGATTTCTTTTAAGGGGGTGAGGATGTAACACCTCGTAAAATTCACGTTCAATGATGTAGTGACACGTGTAATAAACCCTAATGAAGTCAAACACTGAAATTGAGGGACTAATTTTTCGAAAAATCAAAAACTTTGATTATGTAAGGACTGGAAGTGATAAGATACCTAAAATAAGTTTCTTACGATGTTTATATTCACAAATACGCCCCTTGATGTATAAGTGCAGCCGTTTGCGTAATTAATTGAAAGTTTACGCAATAAAGGGGTTAAAAGCGTCAACATGTTAATTCTTACCTCTGAGTGACCTTTTAACAAACCGGGAGCTTCATAATATTTAATTATACTCTCGGGAATGCCAAATAATGGCCAACTAAAGCTTTTATGCCTATAAGTAAAGTTTCGCGCAACTTTGCAAGTTAGAGGGACTAAAAGTGTCAATATGTTTAATTATACCTCTAAATGACCATTTAGCGAACCCGAGGCATCGTAATGTTTAATAATACTTCCAAGAATGCCTAATATGGATTAGATGAGGCTTCAATGCTAATAAATGATTAGATGTGCAAGTTTGCGCAATAGAGGGACCTAAAGCGTCAACTTTTGAATCTACGCCGTTCGGGGACCATCTAAGCAAACGAAAGCATTGTAATATTTAAATATATGCTTGGGAAAAATAAATATGGGCCATGGAAGGCTTAGATAACGTTTAACGGCATTTCGCGCTACTTTGGGCAATCTAAGGACTATATGGGTCAAACGGCAAAAGTATGCCGATTCGTGCGATAACAGACATTCCGGAATATATACATGAGTTAAATATACCCTGTTTATCCTTTGTATAGCTTAGAAATAGGTTTAAAGGTGTTTCGTGCACAAAAATAAACTTTTATGTCATGCAGGGATTAAAAGTGTCAAAAAGTGCACAAGTTTGCATTTTCGCGCATATCTCACATTCTGGACATCACCGGACACCCAAAAATTTATGTAAGCACTAGAATATTTTATTTTAGTGATCGCCTTGATAAATTTCCTTCCGTCGCGTCGTTTGGTTCGTTTTTAGCGTCCGTTCGTGTTTCGTCGTAAATAGACAAACAACGTGACCGTACGGCCAAACGAACCGACATCCGACACGTTTTTGAACATGTTTCATATTACCTATGTTTAAACATCATAGTGGTGCCTTAAAATGAGGATAACGGGCCTTGAACGTGCCTTAAATGACATTAAAGACTCACGAGGACCATTTTTGTCATTAATTAAAACTGCTGTTGCTGGGCTGGACTGTCAGGCGGGCCGCGTAGGCCACACAGACATCTCACGCGGGCCGCGAGGCCTGCACAGAGTGCAGGACAGCTGCTAACAGCCTGTTCGTTGCTGTTTTCATGACCAAACTGGTTTCTAACCCACTTCAATCGATACTAGGGGCAGCCCATAGAATTTTATGAGTGGTTTAACACCGGGCAACATCTAATTCGTTCCAAGAATCCTATAGAACACAACATGTTCTTCATTTTTATAAATTTTGCAACTTCAAACTTTCCTCATCTGCTCAAATCCGAAATTTGAGTATCATCTTGGAATTTTCTGGTGTTCTTGATCTTTCATTCAGTGATTGTAAGTATTCCAATCATGTTTTGATTCTTGTTCATAGTTTAATTTAGCCAAGAACACTATATTTTGACTTCTGGTTGACTTTCTGATTTGATCATGAATTGATCAGCAAAAAGTCCAATTGAATCTTGTTTTATGATGGTAATCAAGTTGGTTATAATCCATTAGGATCATGCTTTCTGATTTCCACAAATTCTAGTCTATTTGATAAGTCAAAGTTAGTAATCTAAAAGTCAAACTGGGCAGATTCTTAAATTAATCAAAACTGATAATATAGAGGTCATGGATCATGTTTTGTCACTTAAATAACTTGGTAAATGTTACAAGAACATGTCAAACTGATCACTTTGGTGTAATTGCTTGTTTTGAATCAAAAGTCTAACAGTTTGACCAATGCTTTGACTCTCAAATCTGACCTGAGTAACCTTGTTTTAGAAATGCTTTAGAGCTTATTTTGGACCAGGTTTCATATAAGTATAACTCTCTGAGATTATACAATATGGTAGAATACTTATCCGATTCACATGCATGTTTCCGATTAATGCTTAAATGTTGACTATTATGCCCTTTTGACTATAAAACGTGATTTTTGAAAAAGTGAAAGAGTAGAAACCTTAATTATTGATTTATAAACTTGCACCTAAAATTTGACATCAGTTTGAGGTCTAGATTAGAAGTTATGCTCATTAGCGTAATTTGAAAGCTTTCTGTTACTTAAACGGCGTAATTAGCATATAACCTATTTAAACCCACTTTTTGATGTCAAACTTTTTACCCACTGATTTTATATAATATTATGGGATTTTTAAAGATTTTTATTAAATTTTTGGCTGAGCATAACATAGGTCTTTAAGTTTAATTCGGGTAATACCAATTTTGCCCTTTTTAGCCATAAAATGAGTTTTACAAATCCTTTTAACCCCAAACCTTTTTCTACTGATTTTATTTGATAAATAAAATATTTTGAGCCTTCTGGAATTATAAAATTATCAACTTTCCTTTGAAAACCCGGAAATGGCTCCAAATCGCCTTTTTAAGCGTTTTTAACGCATGGTATGTACTATAACCATATTAAACATATAAGGTTAATACCTACTGATGTTTTTAGTATATTTTTATATAATAACAGTAGGCACAAGTTTTTGAACTCAGGTTTCCAGTTTTGACCTTTTGAGCCCTTGTGAAATTAACAAAATACCCCTAAGGGGGCATAGTTTCGTTTTAAATGATAAGTTTCACATATGGGTCATAACCTACTGTTATAACATGTTAAATTAAGTATATTTACTGTATAAATCAGACCTGTAACTCAGATTTATAAATAAACTCTTTTATAATCTTTAAAATGACCAAAATACCCCTACGGGGCTTATTTTGGGATTTAAACTCGTTTTGGGCATAACAGAAGATATCCTACTGATATCACAACATATTAAAGGCATATTAACTTAGGAAACCTGTATTTGACTCTTTTGGTTACTCGTTACGCACTTGTCGCGTTCGGATCGGCTTATGTGACTAGTTCGCTTATATTAGCCGAAGCGGGTCAAACCACATCATTTCTGTCTCAAAATTCAGAATGTGTTTAAGTTACCCATATTATACGAGTCTTTAAACTGGTCGGGTCTAAATAACATTCTACCCGGTCTTCGCTTAATCGTGCGTTTGAACCGTAGCGTCCTTTAAAACTAACCGGTCTAAGCTTAGGCTTAATTAAAGACCCGTTAGGAATCTAATGGGTTATTAAAAACCTTCGTACCAGATTTAGGAGCCCAGTAAAAGCTATCTGTACTTGCTTGGTGGTATACGGCTGGGATTGAATTTATATTTAGCTCAGGTAAATACCTTTAACTTATTTTCCCTATACGGGCTTGGGTTACGGTATATAGAATACCGCTTGATCGAGCATCAAATCTTACATCTTTGGGTGATTAATTGAATAATTTGATCGGCTCGTTTAAACAGTCTTGTTTACTTAAAGCCTTTGGGGGGTTAATGACCATGTCCCGGATATCCTTGGCATCATCTTACGAGATGGCCACGACCTGAGCACGGGGTGTAGGCGTGCACCTGTCAGTGTATAACTCAATTATTGTGGTGGGTCTATTGATCTTTAACCCGGACAAGATCCGGGCTACTGAACGCACAAGTAACATGTAATTCGTTCACAAGATTATAATATTAAATAATTATCCCAAGTTATAAAATGTTTTGTGCCACGTGCATTCAAACCAATTTTCAACCCTTTTCAAAATGAGTCAGTTAAATTGTATTTACCAGTGTAAACTGACGTATTTTCCAAAAGGTTAAGTGCAGGTACTACACGTAATAGGTTGGCTGTCTTCTAGCGTCCACAATAAGTCTCGCAAGCTTGGATGCCTTAAAGTCTGTAGAACAAATGTTTCATTTTTTTTTATCCACCTGTGGATCCTTTACATTCCGTCTGTAATACTTGATATTACTTTATATCGGTTTGTAATATATTTATCTTTTGCTTCCGCTGTGCATTTAAATATTGTGTTGTTTGACTATGATGATGTCAACTACGTCACGGTACTCCCCACCGGGCCCACCTGAGACACGTGGAAATTTGGGGTGTGACAGGTGGAGACACGTGGAAATTTGGGGTGTGACAAAAGGCGTAGGGTATAAGAAGTGTCCGCCCCCTTTAAGACATAATTATACCAAATTGCCTGATGAAGAGGATATGCCTCGGTATGAACCCAGTGTGCCTCTTGACTATGAGGAATTCACTACTGGCCTAGGGTTCAAACCGGACAGTTCTTAAAGTACATCATCTGAGCAACCAGAAACTTCAACATCTACGAAACAAAGTCCTCCAATCATTGAGGACTATGAGTCGTCTGATGATGAATCAGAATCAGATGTTAGTGATCAGGATAAATCACTTGACAGGATGAAAGGAGTACAAATTCCAATTGAAAATCATATTCTTTGTGATCCTGATACTCCTGCTGTTCAACCAGTTGTCAAACAAGTGATAGATCCTGTTAAAAATGACAAGACAGCTGTGTCTACCATTAAGAGTAATAATGTGTTGTACACTTTGGTTGGTGATTCTAGAATCTATTCAGATCACGATTTTCCAATTAAAAATGTCAATCCATCTTCGATTGATAAAGTTTTTGAAGATAATACAAACAAGTTTTTGGGAAAAACAATTCCAGGAGTCATTGTAACTCAATGTGATCCAATTCCAAAAGCTGAGATCAGGAAACAATTTGGAAATCAAAAACCACCAACAAAGCAACAACCTATTGCTTCTAAGGGTAAACAACCAGAAAGACGAGCTCAGAAGCCTAACGTTTCTCAATCAAAATCTGAAACAAAAGGAGCTCGTTATCAGAAGAAAAACAGTAATGTCAAATTTGTAGCATCAAAGGGTACGGATAAAATTGAGACTTTTGAAAACAATCAAACACCGATTTTGTACAACAAGTCAATATTTTAAAACATAACAGTGAAAACAATTACACTCAACATACAAATGGGTGTGATGAGAAAGCAAGTACCTCAGGTTCTACGGGTTCGACATCTGTTGGTCAATCAAATTCTCCTAAGTTTGTGGAAAGGAGAACGTGTTTTAAATGTGGGGAGTTTGGGCATATCATTAAGAACTGCACAAACACTCCAAAAGATAAATTTGTTGAGAAAGCGCCACCTGAAAAGGTTCACCCTCAACGTCGTCCCGTTTCACCAAAACATGATAAACGAACTATTAAAGAACAAGAAACGAAGCAACAACGTAAGAACATCAAAACTGTTGAAAAGGCTTTAAAATTTGAAGTCAAAACAGTAAAAAGGGAACCAAGTGTTTCACAACCATTAAAACCAGAAGCTTCAAAATCTGTTTACAACACTCAATCTGGTAAATAAAAACAAACTTGGAAACCTAAGACAGGTGATAGTTCAGGGGGAGCTGTTGTTTTTGAGAATCATCAAGAAATTGAGATCACTTTCCGTGATGCTCAGGGACGACCCAAGACCACTAAGGCTTGGGTCCCCATCCTCAACTAATCTTTGAATGATATGTGCAGGATGTTCCAGGAGGAACTATTAATAGTCATTGGATTGTTGATAGTGGAGCATCCAGGCACATGACAGGCGAGTTACGGCTTCTATATGATGTGAGAAATATTAGAGGAGGCTATGTCGCATTTGCGGGAGACAAAGGCGGATACATCACTAGAGAGGGAAGTATCTCCAATGGTATCGTATGTTTCGATAAGATCAATTATGTTCGTCAAATTGATCATAATCTTCTCAGTGTGTCGCAAATCTGCGATAAAAAGTTCACCGTGCATTTTGATGATGCCGGGTGTTATGTGCTTAAACCTGGTTTCAAGATTCCTAAAGAATGGATTCTCTTATAGGCTCCAAGAGTTAATGATCTTTATATTCTTGATATGAGCCAAGCGATTACGACATCTGCACAAGTCACTTGTTTTGTGTCAAAAGCCACCGAAAAGGAGTCTATATCTTGGCACAGAAGAATGGGGCACATTCACTTGAGGATGATGAACCATTTGGTGAAAAACAATCTTGTGAATGGTGTGCCTGTGAGAAGTTTTCATCTACAAGATATCTGTGTTTCGTGCCAGAAAGGGAAGCAAACAAAGAAGTCTCACCCTTTGAAGAAAATCAACACTGTTAGCATGCCTCTCGAGCGTCTTCATATGGACCTGTTTGGTCCTATGAAACACAAGACAACATTCGGGGATGCTTACTGTCTAGTGGTTACTGACGACTATTCTAGATTTTCTTGGGTATCTTTTATGGCACACAAGAGTGATACTCCTGGCATCCTCAAAGATCTTCTTACAATGTTGGAGAATCTCTACACGCTGAAAGTTAAGAGGATCAGAAGCGACAATGGAACAGAGTTCAAGAATCATGTGATGGATGAGTTCTGTACTTCTAAGGGCATTCTTCATGAATACAGTTCTCGCTACACTCCACAACAAAACAGTGTCGCTGAGAGGAAGAATCGGACGATAATTGAAACTGCAAGAACAATGTTGGTAGAGTCGGAACTCCCTGTTCAATTCTGGGGGGGAGGCTGTGTCGACTGCTTGCTACACATTAAACCGAGTTCTTACAGTTAAGAGGCATGGCAAAACTTGTTTCTAACTTCTACAGAAAAGGAAACCGGATCTTTCTTACTTAGAACCGTTTGGCGCTCCAGGTACTATGATTGAGCCGGATGGAAAGTTTGGCGCGAAAACTATCGATGGTTTCTTCCTTGGATATGCAACTCCAAATTTTCGTGTATGGAATCTGGCAACCAAAAAGATTGAGCTATGGAGTGAAGTAAGGGTTCAAAGGTACACAAGTCCTGTTAGAGCTCCAGGTGATCCTTGGATGTTTGATTACGATGGACTATTTGACTCCTTTAATCTGCCAACCTTTGACGAAGAATCTGCAGCTGCTAGAATGTTATTCGACAGTGACAACGCTGCTGGTTCACCATTGGTTAGACCCGTTATTGTTAATCCCCAAGGTTCTAATTCGGTTAACAATACGGTACAAAATGAGGTATTTGAAGATGCTACTGATTACGATGAGTCATTGTTGGATCTGAGTTTCTTTTTTATTGTATTTTGTGTTTGAAGTTAAGATGAAAATGGATGAGTTGTGCAGCGGAATTAAAATGAAAACAAACTTTGCATACAATCAAATGAAAGTAATACTTTAATCAAACATCTTTTACACAATGAACCTAATGATTGAATTTAATTTCAAAAACGATTACAAAGATAGATGTATGAATGCAAACTCCCCCTCAGCCCGAGCTCAGTAGTTTGTTCGTGCAAAGAAGAAGAATGATGTAAAGAGCTAATAGAACAGTACAAAGTACTGAACTATTTATAGGCACTTGCAAACTACTGAGCATCTTTGCTGACGTCACCATGAAAGTGACATCTAACCTCCTAACAAACTCTAACCTCTGATCTATACAGACACTGCTTGTGTTAACTACTGCTAATACATTCTATTATAAAACAGACTTTAGAACAGCTGCTGCAACCTTCTACTGCTGTGAACCCAGCAGCACTTGTCCGGATCAGCAGTGCTTGACTCAAGGCAGTAGATTGAATCAGCAGGACTTTAGTCTTCCATCAGATCTTTAGTTGAGCAGCAGTTATGGGTCAGCAGTTTAGCAAGATCAGCAGATAGGAGGTCATCAGTAGTTGTAATCACTTTCAAGGGGAGAGATTTATATATCAGCATCTGCTTATTCAGAATCCACTGTTCTGATCAAGTTTTGGCTTTAATTATCTGTTCCTCTGATAGGGTTCAATCCCAACAATCTCCCCTTGGAACAGATAATGCCAAAACCCTTCATTATTTGTGGATATTTTATTGCCTCATTAACAGCTCCCTTATCTGACCTTTAAATTGTAATTCAAAGTCAAGGGCATCTGTATCTTCATCATCCCTGCTAAGTGGAAGATCAAGGAGATCCTGCAAATCTTCAAGACTCGGGCCAAGAGCTTGTTCCCTTGATATTTACTCCACTTCTCCACTAGACCTGAGCAAAGTCAATACGCAGGTCTGTTTGTCAGTTGCCCACTTTTGTATTTTTGAGCCTGGTGGGGTTCTTGGGAGATGTTTATTTGCAGAAGTATTTGGTGAGGCTAGCCTGTTCATCACTGGCTGAGCAGTGGTAGCAGAGTTTTCCTGTTCAAGTTCTTCTTTTAACGTTCTTAACAAGCCTTCTTTTAAAACAGCATTTCCAGCAAGAATTTCTTGAACAGTTTCAGCTCCTAACCGGCTTTGTGTCCTTCTTTTGTAGATGGCATTACCAGCTGGAGCAGTGGCTCTCCTGATTTGCAGCTTTGATGGTCCTTTTGAAACCGCTGCTTCAGGGTAGTCAGATTTTTGAGAAATTTTTGGATCTTTCGTTCTTAATTCCTCCAACCTTTTGTAGGTTGACCTGACCAAATCTTCTTTCCATCTAGCAACTTGTCTTTTGGTGCCAAATTCAGCAACAACCAGTTCTTCTTTCATTCTCTTTAGTTCCAACTGCTTTTCAGGTACATTCCTTTTAAACTTTGCCCAATCAGGAGGAGTGTGAGTGACTTTCCTTTTTATCATATCTTGAATTCTGGCTGCTTCAGCTTCAAGCTCTGGAACAGTCAACTCTTTGTACATGTGCCTCTTGTTGATGCATTTATTGTCTATCGCCTTCGTCAATCCAAGTCGTAGTGAGAAGCCGGAAGAAATCAACCGCATAATGTCATATTTAGTTAGAAATGGCAAGGTGGCAAACTTGTAATTAATGAGAACTTTCATTAAGTTGCCTTGACCATATAAATAGGAGGTTATGTCATGATTTTAGTAAGATTTTTGGTGGAGATTGAAGGAGAAGACTTGGAAGACTTTTAGAGAGAGAAAGTCTAGAGAGAGAAAGTGGTGTAATCGTTATTTTTACCGTATAAGTCGTATCTTTCAATGGAATCACGTTAGTAGTACGATATTGTGTGTTCGGTCACGTACGTTCACGGATTCCGCACGTGAAACGTCCGTTACGCAATCGAACGGCGTCAAAACCGGTCCTACAATTGGTATCAGAGCTAGGAGCTCGATTGCACGATCAAACACATCATTTTCGTACCAGATTTCAGCCGATTCAGATCCGATTTCATCTATTTCTTCATCTTCTACCTACTTTTCACGTTTTTCACTGAAATTAGTCAAATTGAACAGGTTTTCATGGTCCGTTTCGTCTGATTTTTGGATATGTTGTGCGTATAGACCTGATCTACAACCCTACCAAGTTTCAGCTCGAAACTCCAAGTCGTTTAGGAGTAATCACGGTTTTTCGGTCCGAATTCGCGTTATACGATCAGATCAGACATGGTTCGCTCATTTGGTCAAACCATACAGGTCCGCTCGTGAGGTATCAAACAAGTTCGCTCATGTGACGTTACACAGGTTCGCTTATTGTGTATCTAGCTGTTTCGCTCTTAATGTCATAGACTGGTCCGCTCATATGGTTCATTAATTTTGGGTTCGCTTTTATGTCATCACTTTCACATGACTCTCTGATCTTACAGGTTGTCGAAAACATAAAAGTTCCAATCACAAATTACATCACCGCCCCATTTGAAGTGAAGGTCCAATAGACTGAGGCCCATGTGTTGTTGAATTTGAATGCACCGTCCCTGTGATTGACGGCCCATGTGATGAGTTCATAAAACACTTAAGCCAACATCATCACCATTAATAACATTGGCCCAATCACAGTCGGCCCATGTGATAGTTGTAGTGGTTGTTGACTATTTTTTTTTTTTGGGCAACTCGTTGATTGTGCCGCCCAAATTAAAAGAAATCACCGACCTACTTGTTTCACAGTGTTGATTGATTCCTTGTGCATCGACCCAAGATATTGGCCCAATAAGCCCAAAGCACCGCCCACCGCCCCACTAAACTTGAACTGAAGCTGTTGTTGATTTTTTTAAAATCACCGCCCAATCAAAAGTTTTTTTTAAAATTTGTTATTGGCCCATATTCACCACCCATTAAACAAAGGCCCAATCAACAATTGGTTTGCACCGCCTACTATTTTTAAAAATTCAAATCATGTATGATGTGTTTTGTTGTGTTAGGCCCATGTGATTGTTGTTGCCGACCCATTATCTTTAGAGGCCCAATCAACAAGCCCCTTTGCACCGCCCATTAGGTTGAAAAGCCCAAAATTGCATGTGATTCGTTTAATTGTTCCATCGGCCCGTGTGACTTGATTTTTTTTAAAAGTGTGCATTCATTCATTTTTGTATTGGAACGTGTTCGCGGATCTTCGACACGAATTCTAGATCAATTCCATCGACACACATTTTGTCGGATTCAGTTCAGTTTAAAACTGATAGTGTGTTTGATTGTTTGTTTGCAGGTGATTCTAGGTGATTAGTGAAGCATCGGACATTTGCCTGAGTGAATCCTCATTCGATCTACTGTCGCCTAATCTTTGATTGAAAATTCGTCATTGTGAATCTTTTGATACCAAAGATGGATTCTGAAATCTATATTACACTGAACAAGTTTGAAAATTTTACAGGTATCAAGGGAGAATCAACTGAAGAGTTGATCAAAAGGTATGTCGAGTTGTATTGGGAGCTGAAAAGATTGAAGATTATCAAGACTAATGAGGAATGGGTTAACAAGTTAGCAAATGTTTTACCGGGTGATGGGTGGATAACGTATTTGTCAGATTTGAATAAGATATACTTAGATGTGAATTTGAGCTTGTTTATCAAGAAGATTGAAGAACGAGAACTTGAACTAATGTTGTAAATGAAAAAAATTGAAAATCAATGATGTAAATGAAAAAATTGAAAGGTTTTGTGATTTCTTCAACGTATGTGAATATTCCATGTCCAAAACCAAAATTGTTTTTAGAATTAAAAGAAAAATTCAAAAATACTGTTTTGCGATCTAAATGAAATAGGTGAATGCTCAAAGCAAAAACCTGTTAAGAAGATTGTTGAACAAAAACAAATTGTTAAAAAGTCAAAAAATGTTCAAAACAAAAATAAAAGCTCATCAGATCAATCATCCAATCGCAATCAAAAATCACAAAAATTGAAAACCGAAAACTCAAAAATTGTTGGTAATAAGTGGTGCAGGTTTGACCACAGTGCTCAAAAGACAAATCCAACAATCAAGAAGAGGAAAGAGTATCACCAAGCCAAACAGTGCTTTGATCTGAGCGTTTGGTATGAGAATGGTGATTGGTACGATAACAGAGTGTGTTACAGATGCGGCTATCAAGGACACATTGCTGTTAACTGCCAGAGACAGAGATTTGAGACGAGAAGATGCTTTAACTGTCAAATCAAAGGACACATTGCCAGGGATTGCCCAAGAAGATCAAATGAAAGATTGAGGGGTAATTCTCAGAAATTGGCAAAGAAACCAGTCACTGTCAAGCCCAAGGAACTGAGCGTTTCAGACCAGAAAGTCAAAGAACAGAAGGTTCAAGAACCTAAAGTTCAAGAAAAGAAAGTGAAACTTTCTCAAGGGCAGAAAGACAAACTGCGAAAGAAGAGGAAGAAAGCCCGAGAATATCTGGAGAAGATTTTGTCCTCGGGTTCACCGGACAGATCGAATAAGAGTACTGATGAATCGCTTCACTCAACTGCAAAGTCAAGTAAACCGAATTCGTCAGATGCAAATCTGAGGACAAAAGAAGAGATAAAGAAGAAGGTAACATTTCATGGCGATGAATCTGTTTCTTCGGAAACAAAGGAGCCACATGTCGGCGATGAATCTGACTCAATAAAGTCAGACAAGCCACATTCAGGCAATGATTCTGGTTTGTCAAAACCAGAAGAGCCAGTTATTGAGGTAAAATCTGAGAATTCAGGTTTAACAATGGATGATACAAACTTTACACCATTGCTAAACAAGAATTCAAAATCACCCAACGACAGTCAGGCTTGGGTGAAACTTTTCAAATAGAAAAACCTGACTTGCCGGAGTTCCCAGGTTGGTAAGCGTGGAACATGAATCGGAACATTTCTTGAGAAATTTCACTTTGGTGATTTTTCGCCTTACATGTGGTAAATCAGGGACATTAAGTTGTACTTGATTTTCTACAAGTGTTGTTTGAGATTTAAAACTGAAATTGTAAAATCTGCCATGTGTGTGTAGAAAACAATGTGATGAAGTGACCCCGTACCTAAAATGTTTGGTAAACAAACTTATATTTTCTGGAAAAACTTAAAACAAACTTAAGTGTTTTGAAATCATAATGGGAAAATAGTTTGTTGTGAGGGGGAGTTCTGATTGTTTATGCAAAGTGGATGGAGAATTGAAGTGATTCTCATCATGTTGTCAAGTTTGTACAGTTTGTTTCAAATTTTCTCAGAAAATCAAAATTGAAACATATTTTGATTTTAGGGGGAGAAAGATTTTAAAAAAAATTAGAAAATTTGAAAATGTCAAAAACATTGAAAAAGTCAAAAATGAGTTTTGTTGTGAAAAAGAGGAAATGATTGTAAATCAGTGGACTATCACATCACGCTAAAGAAATGTAATGTCAAATGTAATAAACGGTCTCACTGATGATGTGACGATAGGTTTTTGTACATTTAGTAGATTTATTCGGGATATAAACCTAAAATTTCAAACTTGTGAAATTCGTGAGGAACACTACTTGGATATATAGGTAACCCCTGAAATCTCGTTTGAAAGGTCTCGTATTCTGATATACTAGGTGTTTATACTCTATGATGTCTGGGGTATTATTCCGGGACTTCTGCTGAACGGTAGTTCTGACCTAGTCCTTGGCTAATACTTTCCGCAAAATGCTTGAAACATAGCATAAAGCCCTCAGCTGATTAGACAATAAAATTGATAATCATCTGTTGTAGCTGAAAAGATCCTCTAAAGGGGACACACTGCTAAGTCGAAGCTGATATCTCTCTGCTGAACGGAAGTTCTGACCTGAGATCCCTGAGTTCTCGCATTTAACCCCTAATTTATGTACAGATATCATTGTAGTATTCTTGCCTGTAAGACTGAATATTGGGATTCTGGATACGGGAGTATATTCAAGAGGTGGGACACATGAATCGAACTAAGTTCATAAAACACTTAAATAGTATCCTGAATAGATTGAAAATTGTATGAAAATTTAAGAGGACAACTATATCGTCAATCAATGTGAATCGTTTTAGAACTTAAAATGTCTAAAAGCTTAACGGTGCTAGTGATGTGTCTCAAAAACTGATATGATCCTCTTGCACAAACTCACAAAAATATGTTTGTACATATTTCATTTCTGCATTTAATTTCTGTTTTTGCATTTATGTTTCTTATTTTAAAAAATTCAAAAATATTTTCGACAACTGATGTTGAAAAGCTGACATTCAAAATCTCAAAGGTTAAACATGAAGAACAGTTGGTTTGGTTAAATGGTTTGAAATGTTTAAAATGATTCATTAATTTGAATCAGAAATTGAAATGTTTCGAATTATTTTGATAAAGTGTTAAATGTGATAATTCTCAAATGTTTAGTTGATTCATTAAGTTGAATCACAACTTTATTGATTTGTAATAGAGAGGTTGAGATATGCAGGTTTCTATTTGTTGATACGGAAAAGCCAGGCGTCGATCCCAAAAGCACGGAAGCTTGACGACAGGGGGAGCCTGAAGAATCTGAAGAGAGCAACGGAAGCTGAAGACGGATCCACCGGGATTATGTTCGAGCTAGAGTAGTTGAAGACTCTCACTAAAGATTCCGTCAACATTCAAGGGGGAGTTTGTTAGTGCAGTTGTCTGTCGACTACATCTTCGTTCGAGTTTTAGAGAGAGAAAGACAAGTTGCTACGAGTTTCACTACGAGATTGACTACGGCAATATCCAAGGGGGAGATTGTTGATGCATTTATTGTCTATCGCCTTCGTCAATCCGAGTCGTAGTGAGAAGCCGGAAGAAATCAAGCGCATAATGTCATATTTAGTTAGAAATGGCAAGGTGGCAAACTTGTAATTAATGAGAACTTTCATTAAGTTGCCTTGACCATATAAATAGGAGGTTATGTCATGATTTTAGTAAGATTTTTGGTGGAGATTGAAGGAGAAGACTTGGAAGACTTTTAGAGAGAGAAAGTCTAGAGAGAGAAAGTGGTGTAATCGTGATTTTGTACCGTACAAGTCGTATCTTTCAATGGAATCACGTTAGTAGTACGATATTGTGTGTTCGGTCACGTACGTTCACGGATTCCGCACGTGAAACGTCCGTTACGCAATCGAATGGCGTCAAAACCGGTCCTACATCTCTCTCCTTTGTATTTTTTGTAAAACATAATGCTTCCAATGTAGTCTTTCTTCAAAGTTTCAGCTGCTCTTTCTGAAATTTGTTGACTGACATTCTTTGCAAAACGTTCTAGGGAACTGACTTGTGTGAGCAGATATTGGTAGTATCTTGATACTTCTTTGTCAGATTTCCCTTGTGTGTTTCTTTTCGAGATATCCTCTGCTTGCTTGGCCTTTATCTTCAAATATTCTTCAATGTTTTTGGGCCAGGGATATCCTTTGATTGAAGGCAAACTCCTTTTGGCAGGGTCATCCTCAGTATAAAAGGATTTTATTTCTTCTCTAACTGCTTCCAGTTCAAGAGGAAATTGAACACCTGCAGGAGGTAAAAGCTTGTGCATTGGAATAGAAGAGAGTGGAACTGGTTTTGGTATATTGACAAGAGCTAAAGGTTTTGAAGATGTTGGGGATGGTGAAGTGACATCCTCTTTAGGAATTAGCCTTCTCCTCTTTATTTGAGGAGGGACTGATGATGTTTCGGATGGAAAGGTGGTTGTAGTGGCAGTGGTTTGTGATAGACTAACAGTTGTTGAAACAACTGGTGTTCCAACTACTGTTGTCTATACAGCAGAAGTTATAACAACTGTTGTCTTCTGCCTTTTGACAGGAGGTGATTGTGATTTTGGTGGTGATGGAGGTAAAGCAGTGGATGTAGTGTGTGTTGAGGTGGTGTGTGTTGAAGTGGGAACAGATGTTGAAATTACTGAAGTACCAACAGCAGCTGATACAACAGGAGTTACAACAGCTATTTTAGGTGGTGGTTTTTTAGCAGACTTTGAACGTCTGACCGGAATGGATTTGGGTAGCCTTACTTTTCTAGTAGGCTTCTTCTTTTCATCAATGAGATTTTCATCATCTCTTGACCCTGAAGTACCCTGATCCGGATAATCCACCCTGGCTTTCTTTTTGGCCTCTCTATCCCTTTTTACACATGCAAGTGCTTCTGCAAGTGCATTTGTGGTCACATCAATTTTCTTACTCCCATTTGGCAAAGGAATCTGTTTGGTCATATTGGAATTTTCTGGTGCGAGGTAGAGACCATCTGTTATTCCTTTCCTTCTCCATTCCTGAATTTTCTCCCCCTTTTTGGCATTATCTTCGGGGAGTTGATCAATGAAGAACACTGGTGGAGGAGCAGTGCCAGTGGAGTGCAAGATCTGAGTTTTGAGAGCCTTTAGATCAGCCTGAGTGTCTTTGTACCTAGACTCCATAGCATTTCTCAATTGTTGAACATGTTTTTCATGTTGCTGATCTGCTATTTGTGCTTGATGATGGAGAAAAGGTTGAAATACATTCCAGAGCTCATTTGTAGCAGGTGCCTGGTGGAGAGCAGGTGCTTGAGGTGGAACAGCAGTAGATTGTACCTTTTGTACTTGTAACAACTGTTGTAGCATTTCTTTGAGTTCTGCAACAGAGTTATCAAGTTTTTCAACACGAGCCGTCAATTTCTGGTACTTTAAACCATCACCCAATTTAATGGGATCATCTGATTTCCCACTAACAGTGGTTTTATCAGTGGTAGAAGTAGGGAGTTTACTCCAAACCTTAACTACTGATGCCCCTTTTTCTTGGTACTGGGGTCTTCTTCCTTCAACACTTGACAACCTTTTGATGTTGCCAGTAGGATAAATAAATCCACTGGTGGTTGGCAGAGGTGCTATAAAAGGAATTGCCTCCAAGGAAGTCTTATTGATGTAACCACTGTCCAACTGTAAACCTGTAGGTTCAACAGTTGTAGTGGCTGCTTCACTTGGATTACCACAAAGAGTTACTTGTAACTCAATGGGTGTAACCTCCTCAGGTTGTGTTGGTGGGTTAGCAATGAATGATACAGCAGGCTCAGTCATTTGTTGAGGTATATTCTCATTGACAGGTGATTGAGAAGGACTGAGTAATGCCTGGTTCAAATCAATTGCATCCAACAGTAGTTGTGTTTTTGGTGGAATTGAGGATGTGATGGTAGGTGTAGAAATCAGATTTGCTTCGGGCATTGAGCTGTGGATGATGGAGACGAGTGTATCCAGAGCATCATGATGTGGTGGCCCTTTGTGTACAACCTGTTCTTTTTGTGAAGAAGCAGGAGGAGTTATGGTTATGGGTTGAGATATTTGTACCAACTGCTGTGAGGAAGTAGCAGCAGTGGTTTCTTGTGACATTTGTGTTGTCACAAGCATTAACTCTGGTATCTCATCCTCCAAAGTTGCCATTTTGATTGGTTTGGGGGGTTTTTGATTTTTCTTTTTGTAAAGCTTTTTGGGTTTTGTAGGTGTGGGTTTCAAAACAGTTGGTCTGCTGCTTTGATCACCTAGAGCAGTAGGCTCAGCAGCAGATACCTGAGGAGCAGTGGTAACTGCTAAATTTTGCTCAGGTACCCCTGCTTGTGTTTTGCAAGGTGCTAACATTCGTGAAAAAAGTTTCAGATGTTAGGCAGTTTATTGCAGTTATTTCACCTTGGTTTATTAAAGCTAAATCATCCTTACTGAATTTCTTTTGAAAATAATAGCTTAAAAACCTTGGGAATAGTAAGAATGATTTGCTTTCAACATTATTAACCAAATCTTTAAAGATTTCCTGAGAATAATTATAATTTTCTTCTTGAAGAATTGCATATCCCAGATTTTGAATCTTTATAGGGATCTCATCAAAAGAAGTGGTTTTGTTTGAAACACATAGGAGGAGGGTATGAAATAGAAATCTTGGTGCAGGAGGAAAATAACCTTTTTCTAAGGTTAGTTTCTTCATCATTGTGGCTTCATACCCTCTTTCAATGAAGTCAATGTGCAACTCATTTTTAGTGAAGGAAGTTTTACCTGCCTGGTCATCGAGTTGAAAGACTTCGGAGATGGATTGTGGTGTAATGTGGACAGCTTTACCTTTTATGGAAGATTAGATTGCAGTTGCAATGTCTCCTTGTTTTTCAAGGGTTGAATTCTTCCAAAATTCCCTTTGGGTCGCCAAGTAGATGGGTGCGACGGCGGTGAGCAAAGTTTTGTACTTTGATTTTGCCATGATGGTGATAATGGAATCGAAAACATCTGTGGTTCCTGGTTTTGTGAGAAGACCCAGGAGATTGTGAGATTTTTTGAATGGAATTTCAGTGGGAGTTGCCTTTTGAGAGGCTGTTTTCGATGATGTTGATGAGGGTTTTGCAGAGAGCTTCGATTTTGTCATTTTTGAAATGAAACGATCGAAGAAATTTGTGAGAAATGAAAAGAAAAACTGTTTTGAGAAGAGAATTTTTAAGAATTCAATTTGACAGTAAAACCCTGTTTTGATGGTGAGTGGGGATGTTATACGAAAGAGAATGAATGCTGACGTGGCAGCCGTTACAAAAGGTCTGACTGCTATGTACTGCCCACGTGACAACCACTGGTGAAAATGAAGGACAACACTTTTGGTGAAAGCAACTGATGAAAGCAGTGGAAAGGGGGCAGTGGATGATTTTCACTATCAGTGGATAGCATATCAGTGGATAAGACACTGCTTTTGAACAACAGTGGTTATCAAGGAATGAGAGAACAGAGGTTGCCTTTCAGCAGTGGGCAGACTTTTCGAAGTAGAGCAGACTTTTGAACAATCAGTGGTTATGGCAGACTTTTAAGGATTTTAATGAAATTTTCATTTTTAAGCTATTTTTAAGGATGGATTTTTGATTTTCTGAAAACATTTTGTTGCTTTTATTCATAGAAAAACAAAATGTTGCTTGTTATTCCATGTTTAGCATCCCAATCCTAGAGACCAAGCTTTCAAAAGTGGCTGTATCAAGTGCTTTTGTGAGCACATCTGCTAGCTGGTCTTTAGTTGGGACATGTTGCAGAGAAATCAAACCTTTTTCATAGCAATCCCTCACAAAGTGATGTCTGATGTCGATGTGCTTTGTGGTAGAATGGGAAACTGGATTTTTGAAGATATTTTCTGCTGCCTGGCTGTCCAACATAAGTGGTTTTTAGAATTTTTTCAATTTTTTCATTTACATCATCAGATAAACAAAAATTGTTTTTAGAATTAAAAGAAAAATTCAAAAATACTGTTTTGCGATCTACTGAAATAGGTGAATGCTCAAAGCAAAAACCTGTTAAGAAGATTGTTGAACAAAAACAAATTGTTAAAAAGTCAAAAAATGTTCAAAACAAAAATAAAAGCTCACCAGATCAATCATCCAATCGCAATCAAAAATCACAAAAATTGAAAACCGAAAACTCAAAAATTGTTGGTAATAAGTGGTGCAGGTTTGACCACAGTGCTCAAAAGACAAATCCAACAATCAAGAAGAGGAAAGAGTATCACCAAGCCAAACAGTGCTTTGATCTGAGCGTTTGGTATGAGAATGGTGATTGGTACGATAACAGAGTGTGTTACAGATGCGGCTATCAAGGACACATTGCTGTTAACTGCCAGAGACAGAGATTTGAGACGAGAAGATGCTTTAACTGTCAAATCAAAGGACACATTGCCAGGGATTGCCCAAGAAGATCAAATGAAAGATTGAGGGGTAATTCTCAGAAATTGGCAAAGAAACCAGTCACTGTCAAGCCCAAGGAACTGAGCGTTTCAGACCAGAAAGTCAAAGAACAGAAGGTTCAAGAACCTAAAGTTCAAGAAAAGAAAGTGAAACTTTCTCAAGGGCAGAAAGACAAACTGCGAAAGAAGAGGAAGAAAGCCAGAGAATATCTGGAGAAGATTTTGTCCTCGGGTTCACCGGACAGATCGAATAAGAGTACTGATGAATCGCTTCACTCAACTGCAAAGTCAAGTAAACCGAATTCGTCAGATGCAAATCTGAGGACAAAAGAAGAGATAAAGAAGAAGGTAACATTTCATGGCGATGAATCTGTTTCTTCGGAAACAAAGGAGCCACATGTCGGCGATGAATCTGACTCAATAAAGTCAGACAAGCCACATTCAGGCAATGATTCTAGTTTGTCAAAACCAGAAGAGCCAGTTATTGAGGTAAAATCTGAGAATTCAGGTTTAACAATGGATGATACAAACTTTCCACCATTGCTAAACAAGAATTCAAAATCACCCAACGACAGTCAGGCTTGGGTGAAACTTTTCAAATAGAAAAACCTGACTTGCCGGAGTTCCCAGGTTGGTAAGCGTGGAACATGAATCGGAACATTTCTTGAGAAATTTCACTTTGGTGATTTTTCACCTTACATGTGGTAAATCAGGGACATTAAGTTGTACTTGATTTTCTACAAGTGTTGTTTGAGATTTAAAACTGAAATTGTAAAATCTGCCATGTGTGTGTAGAAAACAATGTGATGAAGTGACCCCGTACCTAAAATGTTTGGTAAACAAACTTATATTTTCTGGAAAAACTTAAAACAAACTTAAGTGTTTTGAAATCATAATGGGAAAATAGTTTGTTGTGAGAGGGAGTTCTGATTGTTTATGCAAAGTGGATGGAGAATTGAAGTGATTCTCATCATGTTGTCAAGTTTGTACAGTTTGTTTCAAATTTTCTCAGAAAATCAAAATTGAAACATATTTTGATTTTAGGGGGAGAAAGATTTTAAAAAAAATTAGAAAATTTGAAAATGTTAAAAACATTGAAAAAGTCAAAAATGAGTTTTGTTGTGAAAAAGAGGAAATGATTGTAAATCAGTGGACTATCACAGCACGCTAAAGAAATGTAATGTCAAATGTAATAAACGGTCTCACTGATGATGTGACGATAGGTTTTTGTACATTTAGTAGATTTATTCGGGATATAAACCTAAAATTTCAAACTTGTGAAATTCGTGAGGAACACTACTTGGATATATAGGTAACCCCTGAAATCTCGTTTGAAAGGTCTCGTATTCTGATATACTAGGTGTTTATACTCTATGATGTCTGGGGTATTATTCCGGGACTTCTGCTGAACGGTAGTTCTGACCTAGTCCTTGGCTAATACTTTCCGCAAAATGCTTGAAACATAGCATAAAGCCCTCAGCTGATTAGACAATAAAATTGATAATCATCTGTTGTAGCTGAAAAGATCCTCTAAAGGGGACACACTGCTAAGTCGAAGCTGATATCTCTCTGCTGAACGGAAGTTCTGACCTGAGATCCCTGAGTTCTCGCATTTAACCCCTAATTTATGTACAGATATCATTGTAGTATTCTTGCCTGTAAGACTGAATATTGGGATTCTGGATACGGGAGTATATTCAAGAGGTGGGACACATGAATCGAACTAAGTTCATAAAACACTTAAATAGTATCCTGAATAGATTGAAAATTGTATGAAAATTTAAGAGGACAACTATATCGTCAATCAATGTGAATCGTTTTAGAACTTAAAATGTCTAAAAGCTTAACGGTGCTAGTGATGTGTCTCAAAAACTGATATGATCCTCTTGCACAAACTCACAAAAATATGTTTGTACATATTTCATTTCTGCATTTAATTTCTGTTTTTGCATTTATGTTTCTTATTTTCAAAAATTCAAAAAGATTTTCGACAACTGATGTTGAAAAGCTGACATTCAAAATCTCAAAGGTTAAACATGAAGAACAGTTGGTTTGGTTAAATGGTTTGAAATGTTTAAAATGATTCATTAATTTGAATCAGAAATTGAAATGTTTCGAATTATTTTGATAAAGTGTTAAATGTGATAATTCTCAAATGTTTAGTTGATTCATTAAGTTGAATCACAACTTTATTGATTTGTAATAGAGAGGTTGAGATATGCAGGTTTCTATTTGTTGATACGGAAAAGCCAGGGGTCGATCCCAAAAGCACGGAAGCTTGACGACAGGGGGAGCCTGAAGAATCTGAAGAGAGCAACGGAAGCTGAAGACGGATCCACCGGGATTCTGTTCGAGCTAGAGTAGTTGAAGACTCTCACTAAAGATTCCGTCAACATTCAAGGGGGAGTTTGTTAGTGCAGTTGTTTGTCGACTACATCTTCGTTCGAGTTTTAGAGAGAGAAAGACAAGTTGCTACGAGTTTCACTACGAGATTGACTACGGCAATATCCAAGGGGGAGATTGTTGATGCATTTATTGTCTATCGCCTTCGTCAATCCGAGTCGTAGTGAGAAGCCGGAAGAAATCAAGCGCATAATGTCATATTTAGTTAGAAATGGCAAGGTGGCAAACTTGTAATTAATGAGAACTTTCATTAAGTTGCCTTGACCATATAAATAGGAGGTTATGTCATGATTTTAGTAAGATTTTTGGTGGAGATTGAAGGAGAAGACTTGGAAGACTTTTAGAGAGAGAAAGTCTAGAGAGAGAAAGTGGTGTAATCGTGATTTTGTACCGTACAAGTCGTATCTTTCAATGGAATCACGTTAGTAGTACGATATTGTGTGTTCGGTCACGTACGTTCACGGATTCCGCACGTGAAACGTCCGTTACGCAATCGAATGGCGTCAAAACCGGTCCTACATCTCTCTCCTTTGTATTTTTTGTAAAACATAATGCTTCCAATGTAGTCTTTCTTCAAAGTTTCAGCTGCTCTTTCTGAAATTTGTTGACTGACATTCTTTGCAAAACGTTCTAGGGAACTGACTTGTGTGAGCAGATATTGGTAGTATCTTGATACTTCTTTGTCAGATTTCCCTTGTGTGTTTCTTTTCGAGATATCCTCTGCTTGCTTGGCCTTTATCTTCAAATATTCTTCAATGTTTTTGGGCCAGGGATATCCTTTGATTGAAGGCAAACTCCTTTTGGCAGGGTCATCCTCAGTATAAAAGGATTTTATTTCTTCTCTAACTGCTTCCAGTTCAAGAGGAAATTGAACACCTGCAGGAGGTAAAAGCTTGTGCATTGGAATAGAAGAGAGTGGAACTGGTTTTGGTATATTGACAAGAGCTAAAGGTTTTGAAGATGTTGGGGATGGTGAAGTGACATCCTCTTTAGGAATTAGCCTTCTCCTCTTTATTTGAGGAGGGACTGATGATGTTTCGGATGGAAAGGTGGTTGTAGTGGCAGTGGTTTGTGATAGACTAACAGTTGTTGAAACAACTGGTGTTCTAACTACTGTTGTCTATACAGCAGAAGTTATAACAACTGTTGTCTTCTGCCTTTTGACAGGAGGTGATTGTGATTTTGGTGGTGATGGAGGTAAAGCAGTGGATGTAGTGTGTGTTGAGGTGGTGTGTGTTGAAGTGGGAACAGATGTTGAAATTACTGAAGTACCAACAGCAGCTGATACAACAGGAGTTACAACAGCTATTTTAGGTGGTGGTTTTTTAGCAGACTTTGAACGTCTGACCGGAATGGATTTGGGTAGCCTTACTTTTCTAGTAGGCTTCTTCTTTTCATCAATGAGATTTTCATCATCTCTTGACCCTGAAGTACCCTGATCCGGATAATCCACCCTGGCTTTCTTTTTGGCCTCTCTATCCCTTTTTACACATGCAAGTGCTACTGCAAGTGCATTTGTGGTCACATCAATTTTCTTACTCCCATTTGGCAAAGGAATCTGTTTGGTCATATTGGAATTTTCTGGTGCGAGGTAGAGACCATCTGTTATTCCTTTCCTTCTCCATTCCTGAATTTTCTCCCCCTTTTTGGCATTATCTTCGGGGAGTTGATCAATGAAGAACACTGGTGGAGGAGCAGTGCCAGTGGAGTGCAAGATCTGAGTTTTGAGAGCCTTTAGATCAGCCTGAGTGTCTTTGTACCTAGACTCCATAGCATTTCTCAATCGTTGAACATGTTTTTCATGTTGCTGATCTGCTATTTGTGCTTGATGATGGAGAAAAGGTTGAAATACATTCCAGAGCTCATTTGTAGCAGGTGCCTGTTGGAGAGCAGGTGCTTGAGGTGGAACAGCAGTAGATTGTACCTTTTGTACTTGTAACAACTGTTGTAGCATATCTTTGAGTTCTGCAACAGAGTTATCAAGTTTTTCAACACGAGCCGTCAATTTCTGGTACTTTAAACCATCACCCAATTTAATGGGATCATCTGATTTCCCACTAACAGTGGTTTTATCAGTGGTAGAAGTAGGGAGTTTACTCCAAACCTTAACTACTGATGCCCCTTTTTCTTGGTACTGGGGTCTTCTTCCTTCAACACTTGACAACCTTTTGATGTTGCCAGTAGGATAAATAAATCTACTGGTGGTTGGCAGAGGTGCTATAAAAGGAATTGCCTCCAAGGAAGTCTTATTGATGTAACCACTGTCCAACTGTAAACCTGTAGGTTCAACAGTTGTAGTGGCTGCTTCACTTGGATTACCACAAAGAGTTACTTGTAACTCAATGGGTGTAACCTCCTCAGGTTGTGTTGGTGGGTTAGCAATGAATGATACAGCAGGCTCAGTCATTTGTTGAGGTATATTCTCATTGACAGGTGATTGAGAAGGACTGAGTAATGCCTGGTTCAAATCAATTGCATCCAACAGTAGTTGTGTTTTTGGTGGAATTGAGGATGTGATGGTAGGTGTAGAAATCAGATTTGCTTCGGGCATTGAGCTGTGGATGATGGAGACGAGTGTATCCAGAGCATCATGATGTGGTGGCCCTTTATGTACAACCTGTTCTTTTTGTGAAGAAGTAGGAGGAGTTATGGTTATGGGTTGAGATATTTGTACCAACTGCTGTGAGGAAGTAGCAGCAGTGGTTTCTTGTGACATTTGTGTTGTCACAAGCATTAACTCTGGTATCTCATCCTCCAAAGTTGCCATTTTGATTGGTTTGGGGGGTTTTTGATTTTTCTTTTTGTAAAGCTTTTTGGGTTTTGTAGGTGTGGGTTTCAAAACAGTTGGTCTGCTGCTTTGATCACCTAGAGCAGTAGGCTCAGCAGCAGATACCTGAGGAGCAGTGGTAACTGCTAAATTTTGCTCAGGTACCCCTGCTTGTGTTTTGCAAGGTGCTAACATTCGTGAAAAAAGTTTCAGATGTTAGGCAGTTTATTGCAGTTATTTCACCTTGGTTTATTAAAGCTAAATCATCCTTACTGAATTTCTTTTGAAAATAATAGCTTAAAAACCTTGGGAATAGTAAGAATGATTTGCTTTCAACATTATTAACCAAATCTTTAAAGATTTCCTGAGAATAATTATAATTTTCTTCTTGAAGAATTGCATATCCCAGATTTTGAATCTTTATAGGGATCTCATCAAAAGAAGTGGTTTTGTTTGAAACACATAGGAGGAGGGTATGAAATAGAAATCTTGGTGCAGGGGGAAAATAACTTTTTTCTAAGGTTAGTTTCTTCATCATTGTGGCTTCATACCCTCTTTCAATGAAGTCAATGTGCAACTCATTTTTAGTGAAGGAAGTTTTACCTGCCTGGTCATCGAGTTGAAAGACTTCGGAGATGGATTGTGGTGTAATGTGGACAGCTTTACCTTTTATGGAAGATTAGATTGCAGTTGCAATGTCTCCTTGTTTTTCAAGGGTTGAATTCTTCCAAAATTCCCTTTGGGTCGCCAAGTAGATGGGTGCGACGGCGGTGAGCAAAGTTTTGTACTTTGATTTTGCCATGATGGTGATAATGGAATCGAAAACATCTGTGGTTCCTGGTTTTGTGAGAAGACCCAGGAGATTGTGAGATTTTTTGAATGGAATTTCAGTGGGAGTTGCCTTTTGAGAGGCTGTTTTCGATGATGTTGATGAGGGTTTTGCAGAGAGCTTCGATTTTGTCATTTTTGAAATGAAACGATCGAAGAAATTTGTGAGAAATGAAAAGAAAAACTGTTTTGAGAAGAGAATTTTTAAGAATTCAATTTGACAGTAAAACCCTGTTTTGATGGTGAGTGGGGATGTTATAGGAAAGAGAATGAATGCTGACGTGGCAGCCGTTACAAAAGGTCTGACTGCTATGTACTGCCCACGTGACAACCACTGGTGAAAATGAAGGACAACACTTTTGGTGAAAGCAACTGATGAAAGCAGTGGAAAAGGGGCAGTGGATGATTTTCACTATCAGTGGATAGCATATCAGTGGATAAGACACTGCTTTTGAACAACAGTGGTTATCAAGGAATGAGAGAACAGAGGTTGCCTTTCAGCAGTGGGCAGACTTTTCGAAGTAGAGCAGACTTTTGAACAACCAGTGGTTATGGCAGACTTTTAAGGATTTTAATGAAATTTTCATTTTTAAGCTATTTTTAAGGATGGATTTTTGATTTTCTGAAAACATTTTGTTGCTTTTATTCATAGAAAAACAAGATGTTGCTTGTTATTCCATGTTTAGCATCCCAATCCTAGAGACCAAGCTTTCAAAAGTGGCTGTATCAAGTGCTTTTGTGAGCACATCTGCTAGCTGGTCTTTAGTTGGGACATGATGCAGAGAAATCAAACCTTTTTCATAGCAATCCCTCACAAAGTGATGTCTGATGTCGATGTGCTTTGTGGTAGAATGGGAAACTGGATTTTTGAAGATATTTTCTGCTGCCTGGCTGTCCAACATAAGTGGTGTCTTTAAGGCAGTGATACCAAAATCCAGTAACTGATTTTGAAGCCACAGGAGTTGGGCTGTACAGCATGCAGCAACAATGTATTCAGCCTCAACAGTGGATGTTGAAACTGCTGCTTGCTTTTTGCTTTGCCAAGAGACTAAGCAATCACCTAGAAACTGGCACCCTCCTGAAGTGGACTTCCTTGTGGTGTGACATCCAGCAAAGTCACTGTCTGAAAAACCTGAAAGCTTGATATTCCCATTAGTTGGATACCAGATACCAAGTGTGGGAGCACCTTTTATGTATCTGAGAATCCTTTTTACAGCAATGAGATTTGATTTTCTGGGAGCTGATTGACTTCTTGCACAGACACATGTTGCAAACATGATGTCTGGTCTTGATGCAGTTAGGTACAATAAGGACCCAATCATGCTTCTATAGAGTGTTTGGTCAATCAGCTCATCCTTTTCATCAGACATGACCAGCTTATTTGTGGCCATGGGTGTGCTGCATGGTTTACAATCATTCATATCAAATTTGGTTAAAAGTTCTTTAGCATATTTGCTTTGATGAATGAATGTTCCATTTTGCAATTGCTGTACTTGGAGACCAAGAAAGCATTGCAGCTCACCCATTGCACTCATTTCAAACTCAGCTGTCATGAGTTCTCTAAACTCTTCACACATTTTGGTACATGTGCTTCCAAAAATAATGTCATCCACATAAATTTGGACAATCATTAAATCTTTCCCTCTCCATTTAAGAAACAGTGTTTTATCAATGGTACCTCTTTTGAAACCATTTGAGAGTAGAAAGTTGGAAAGAGTTTCATACCAGGCTCTAGGTGCTTGTTTCAGGCCATACAAGGCTTTGTTTCGCCTGTAGACATGATCAGGATAAAATGGATCCTCAAAGCCTGGAGGTTGACATACATATACCTCTTCTTGCAATGTACCATAGAGGAAAGCACTTTTGATATCCATCTGAAACACCTTCATGTTGTGGTTGACAGCAAAGGCCAGGAACAGTCTGATAGCTTCCAATCTTGCAACAGGGGCGAATGTTTCATCATAATCAATCCCTTCTTCCTGTCTGTAACCTTGAACCACAAGCCTGGCTTTGTTCTTGACAACAATGCCCCTTTCATCTGTTTTGTTCTTGAAGACCCACTTTGTGCCAATGGGACTAACCTCTTTTGGCAGTGGTACAAGCTCCCATACTTGTTGTCTCTTAAACTGTTGGAGCTCCTCTTGCATGGCTTCTACCCAGCTGTTGTCTTTTAGTGCCTCTTGGTACTTGACTGGCTGATGAAGTGATAGAAAACCAGCAAAAAGACAAATGTTTTGGGTTTGGCTTCTTGTGAGCACCCCTTCATTGATGTTGCCAATGATTTGATCAGGTGGATGAGATCTCAAGAAGATTAAATCTCCTTGGTATGGTATGATGGCATTTGTTGGTGAAGGCTGCAAATGTGTATCATCTGAGCTAACCACTGCTGATGACTTTGATGACCCAGAAGTGGCTTCAAAAGGTGGTGGAATGGGTGGTAATGGAGTGGACCACTGCTGACTTTTATCCACTGTTTGAGGGCTTTTGTCAGCAGTGTTTGAGGATGTGGAAGCAGTGGTGAATGGGCTACTTTGGTCAACAACTGTTGATGTAGCAGTGATTGAGCTTTGACAGATGTTTTGAACAACTGATGCTTTTCCCTTTGTGGCAGACCTTTGAGGGATGATGACTTCATACCCATAGTCTGGTGTTGTATCCTCTGATGGACCTGCACTGTTAGTCTTGACAGCAGTATTTTCAAAAGTGATTTTTTCAAGATCAAACAGTTCAGCAGGATTTGCTGGGATTTTCATTAATGAAAGTTCATTGAACTTTACATCCAAAGTCTCCTGCACTACCTTGGTCCGTGCATTGAACACTTTGTAGGCCTTGGCAGTGGTTGAGTATCCCAGAAAATAACCACAATCAATTTTGGCTGCAAATTTTGAAATGGAATCTTTTAAATTCAAAATAAAGCATGGGCAGCCAAATACCTTAAAGTATGAGATTAGTGGTTTGATTTTATACAGAATTTCATAGGCAGTCTTTTTGTGCCTGGGGTTTATTAAAACTCTGTTCTGGATATAGCAAGCAGTGTTTACTGCCTCTGCCCAGAAAGTTAATGGCAAACCTGAATCTGCAAGCATGGTTCTGGCAGCCTCAATCAAAGTTCTGTTCTTTCTTTCAACAACCCCATTTTGCTCTGGTGTTCTAGGGATGCTGTACTGCCTTACAATCCCTTTCTTCACACAGAAGGCATCCAACTCCCTATTTTTAAATTCTGTGCCATTGTCACTCCTAAAGCTTTTCACTGGAAGGTCAAATTGCTTTTCAACCTGTGTCACAAAGTCTTGCAAAATGCCTGCAGTTTCATCTTTAGAGTGCAAAAAGAAAGTCCATGTAAACCTAGAAAAGTCATCAACTATAACCAAACAATATCTTTTCTTTTTAAGGCTCATGACTTGAACTGGGCCAAACAAATCCATGTGTAGCATTTGCAAACACTGGGTTGTTTTGGACTCTTCAATGGAGTTGTAGGAACTTTTATGCTGTTTTCCTTTTAAACAGGAAATGCAATGTTCAGGACATGAAAACAATTTTTGTGGTAGGTGTTGGTGCACTTTGTGTCTGTACTTTGTCTATATTTTGTAATGTATAAAACGATGTCTTTTGTCGTTGTATTTACGTCCTTTATGTGTGTTTATGTGTTGTAATGTGTTGTTTGACCAAGTCAACCATCCTCCTGGTTTGACTTGGCCAAACTTGAACACTTAGTAGTTGAAAGATGATATGCCACGAAGGATGTCATCGAAGGATGTTTAGTATCCTTCGATGACTTCGAAAGATGTCCTTCGAAGTATCTATGTGGACCTCGAAGGATATACAATCCTTCGAGGTATGCTTAGATCCTTCGAGATCTTTCGAATGGCTTTCTGGTCGACAGATAATCCTTCGATCAGAATGTCTATCCTTCGTGCATGGGAATCTGTTTTGGGTATATATATCCATGAAGGGTTTCACTTTCACAGTTAGTTCTGAAAGTTTCTGTCCAAAGTGTGTGTTCTTCATAGAGAGCTTTTGTGTGTGAAACCCAGGTCTTTGTTAGAGTGTATTTTCAGTTTGGTCAAGGTCTGTAACCGTGTCCACTGAAATACAAGAGAAAACTTTGATACTTGCTTGTCTACTCTTTCTCTTGTTCACTTTGCTTACATATAAACTCCGGTTTGCTTGCTAGCTTGGATTCCGCACTTGCTAGTGGGTTAAACATAACAAGGAATAGGTTAAACCTCAACCTCCGAGGGACCTACAAGTGGTATCAGAGCCGTGGCTCTTTTCCTTGTTAAAACCGGGTTTTTGTGCAAGACTTGGTAGTTTTTGGACAAAAAGTTTCTTGGTTTAGCACCCGTTTTCAGTGTGTTTTCTGGATATTTAACCATAAAAACGTGTTCTAAACTAACCGGGCGTGTTACGGGAAGGTTTGGGTAACTTAAAAATCATATTCGATAGTTTTTCTGTTTTCCGACCATTATTCCGGTCAAATTCCGGTTGCCTTGGTGTGGATAAGAAGGTTCTATTTTGGGTATTATTTTTGAAAGTCAAACTGTTTTGTGAAAAGGTGGTGTCAGGACATCCTCTTTTGCCGAAAGCAGGTCACCAACCACATCAACTTTTCACCAACTTTTGTACCTTTCTGTACTTGTGTCAGAACCATCGAAAGATAACTTTCGAACTCGAAAGATATCCTTCGAACTAGGAGATTCGAAAGATAGCCATCCTTCGAACATCCTTCGAAGTCAGCAGGTTATCCTTCGAGTCAAGGAATCTTTTTGAAAGATCATCTTTCGAGTCACTGTTCATTTCGAAAGATAAGGATCCTTCGTGAAGGTGAATCTTTCAAGGTTATCCTTCGAGGTCATCGTTCGAATCTCAACAGTAATCTTTCGACACTGTTGATCCTTCGAACTGGTGTGATCTTTCGTGGATCCTTCGAGTCTTAATTGTTTAGACTTAACAGTTGTGAATTTCAGGTCTTTCGATCCTCAATCCTTCGGCTGCTTGCTATCCTTCGAAACTTTTAACATAGTTTGTGAAAATCAACTTTTTATTAAGTTAATTTTCACAGAATATATTAAAATAGAAAATGGGTACAAACGGTCAATGGGATCCATCCGCATGGACGACAACAACCTTGAATCCACAATCATCCTCTACGCAATCTGCGTCAGATTTCGATAAGAATGCATGGATGCGGGCTATCGCTCCACCTCAAACTGCAATGATAACTGCAAGTCAGTGGGCGTTAGTTACAAATCAAAGCAACAGCATTCAAGCCATGATGCAGAACGATAGTGAAACCGGTACAAGTACAAAACCACCAAAATTGAATCATATCAATGACTGGGGATGGTGGAAGGAAAGGCTAAGAACGTATGTACAGGGGCAAGGTCAAGATCTCTGGATGTGTTTCTTCACTCCATTTGAAAATGAATTAGAAGTGGCAGGATCAAATCCAGAAACGTATAGCACCATGTCTGATGACGACAAGAAGAAGTTTGAATTAGAAAAGAAGGCATTCATGATTCTTACGCAAGCTCTTCATAAAGACATATACCACCAATTTGTTTACTGCACAACGACTAAAAGCTTGTGGGATATGTTAACTTTGAGATGTGAAGGAAATGCTCAATCAAGGAAGATTAAACAAGAGCTGCTGAAGAAAGAATTTGAAGGCTTTACATGCATGGAGAATGAGGGTTTAGCTGAGTTATCTACAAGATTTCACCATCTGCTGAGTGAAATGTTTGCTTTCAAAGTCACTGCCTCCCCACAAGAACTAGTGAAGAGATTTGCTGATAGCTTACCAGAAAAGTGGAGCAGTTATCTTGAAATCCTCAAGGAAAATGGTGTTCTGGATACGATTACCGTTTATGAGCTTATTCAGAAGTTAGAAAACAAAGATGTTGAAGAAAAGCTCAAGGCGAAAAGAACAGTCACTCCTCAGAATCCAGAGATGTATTTTGGGATTGCAGGTGGTATTAGTGGAGAAAAGCCAGCTTCTCAACATGCTAAGCTGCAAACTGCCTTCATTTCTAATTCCGGACCGTCCACAGCAGATCAGTTTGATCCATCAGCATATACTATGATCTCAAGACCAGATTCTTCTTCTTCTCAACAACAACAGTATATGCAACAGACAGCTCCACAGTTCACTCCACCATCTTTCCTAGATCCAAACAAAGCTCAACAACAACAGGCACAACAACAAGGATTTTATGGAAGTTCTTCAAGCTTTCAAGCTACTTCCAATCCGAACACTGTCAGATTGGATACTTCAAATTTTTCTAAAGTCAGTGTTGAAATAGCCAAGGAACATATGGAGATGCTAAACACCTTGGTTAGTGCTTATTGTGGGATGGTTGCAGGTCAGATTGGAAACATCAATCTAACCAACGAAGATTACCAGCAAATTGACAAAGAAGAGTTTGAGATGATGGATATAAAGTGGGCTCTTGCTAGTGCCATTCGTAGAGCTAAAGAGTTTATGGAGAGAACAGGAAGAACCAGCTTGGAAAGCAACAACAACACCAAGTATGGTTTTGATAAAAATGCTGTCACCTGCTTCAACTGTGGTGAAAAGGGTCATTTCAAACGGGAATGTCAGAAGCCACCCAAGCAAGGCAATCAGAATCCTTTTAGGAATTCAAGACAGCCTCAGCAACAACAGAACAATTCTGACAGACAATTAGTTCCCGTGGGAGGAAATACTTCTGGATCCGCAAACTCTAATCCCCACAGAGGATTAGTTGTTCAAGCTGATGAGGTTTGTAACTGGAGTGTTCAGCTTGGAGAAGGAGGTAATGGAGGTAATGGTGGCACAGCTTGTTATGCCAAGGTAGTTGAAAAGGTTGAAGAACCCGTGTCTGCTGGCGAATCTTCAGAAGATGAAGATAGCTCGGGTTACAGTGGAAGTGTTGATGGTGAATCACTTGATACTGGTGATATGTCAAGTGATGCTTTAGATCTGGAGGTTGATGAATTATTGGCTGATGCTGAAGCATTATGCAAGAGAAAGTCTATTCTGTGCCAGAAAGCTGCTGGAACTTCTGAGAAGCTTTCTCAATTTTTCTCTGAAGACGGATCTTTCTCTTTTCTTACAGCCTTCATGGCTCATGTTGAAGGACAAACCTCACAGGTATGTGATTCTAAACCTGACTCTGTTTCTGCTGTTGTTGAATGTGCTAAATGTCTAGAATATGCAGAAAAGGAAAGTTTGTTTGAAATCACACAAAAACACAATCAAGAACTGATTGTTGATCTTGCCAAAGCATCTGAAGCTAACTTCTTTTTAACCAAAAATGAAAAAGAATTTAAAGAAACAATTAAGTCATTAAAACATGATGTTTCTGAATTACAAAAAGCTGTTTTGAGAAAACAACATGCTAATAATAACTTAATTGACACAATTGAGAAACAAATGGTGGAGTTAGCTACAGCTCGATGCGAGTGTGATGCAATCAAGCAGAAATTGGACAGTTATTCCAATTCCCGCTTTGTTTTGGATCACATCATCAGTGTTCAAAAAGAAAAGGGGGATAAAAAGTGTATTGGATACAAAAAATGTCCTCCCCCAATGAGCCACAATTATTCAAAACAGCCTGATGACGAGGATATGCCCCGTTTTGAACCTACTGTGCCACTTGCGCGAGATGACTTTGCTGCAGGCCTCGGGTTCAAAACTGGTACATCTTCCTCGGAACAATCAGCTTCTGAGAATGTGGAAAATTCATCGTGTGAAAAGGAACAAAGTCCTCCCATCATTGAGGATGCTGACTCTTCAGACGATGAATCTGAAGAAATTGTGAGGCCACAGTCTAACTCGGTTACACCAGACATTCCAGTTGAGAATCACATCTTGTGTGATCCAGCAGTGAAACCGAGTAAGGCTGAAACACCAAAGGCAATGAAACCCAGTGTACCTAGCAGTGAAACGAATAACTTGTTGTATACGCTCAAGGGAGACAGCAAAATTTATTCTGACAGAGATTTTCCAATCAAAAATGTAAATCAAGATTTAATTGAGAAAATTTTTGAAGGACGAACTGATAAGTTTTTGGGAAACAAAGGTAACAAAGTCACTGTCACTCAATGTGAACCAGTTCCACGTGAACAAATTAGAAAACAATGTGGAAACCAAAAACTGCCAGTTGAGCGAAAACAACAGGTGAATTCTGGAAAGGGTAAGGGACAGGTACAAGAAAAGAGGGCTCAGAACAAGAATGTTCAAGCACCAAAAGCTCAGTCGCCTAAGACTGAACAACCAAGGGTTCAACAACCTAAAGTTGAACAGTCTAAGGCTCCACAACCTAAGGCTGCACAACCTAAAGTTCCACAATCTAAGGTTGAACAATCTAAGGTTCAAAAGGTGCAAAACAGGAAAGCCCCTGTTAAGAAACAAAAACCAATAGTGAAGTTTGTTGAATCAACGGGTACGGACAAACTTGAAACATTTCAAAACAAATCTAACAATGAATTTGTAAAACAAGTTAGAATTTTGAAACGAAATGAGCAAAACAATTATACCCAACACACAAACGGATGTGACTTAGGTCCAAGCACATCTAGATCACAAACTTCAGTATCTGGTTCTTCGTCTGGTCATCAACACGTTTCTCCGAGGTTTGTAGAGCGGAGAATGTGTTTTGAATGTGGAACAATTGGGCACATCGTGAGATACTGCCCATACTTGAAAAAAATGAAAGGACAAACAAGTGTTCCCCAAGAAACCAATTACCAAAAACAATCGGTTTCCCAAAAACAAGACCCACGTGTCTTGAAAGAAAGGGAAAAGAAAGAAAAACAAAAGAACAAAAAGGTAATTGAGAAGGCCTTAAAATCGGAGGTCAAGAATGAGAAACCTGTTCAAGCTAAAACTACAAATGCAAAACCAGTAAATACAAAATCAATTAATTCAAATACTGGTAAACAAAAACAAGCTTGGAAACAAAAACAGGTAATTAAGTCAGGGGGAGCACCAGAAATTTTATTTCCTAATCATCAAGTGATTGAGATCACTTTCCTTGATGATCAAGGACGACCCAAGTCAACAAAGGCTTGGGTCCCCCTCTCAAACTGATGTGTTAATTGCATGTGCAGGCGGCTCCAGGAGGAACTATTAATAGTCTTTGGATTGTTGATAGTGGGGCTTCCAGGCACATGACTGGCGACTATCGTCTTCTTTTCGATGTGAGAAGTATAAGAGGAGGATATGTTGCGTTTGCGGGAGATAAGGGAGGTTATATCACCGGCGAGGGAATGATTTCTAATGGGATTGTGAGTTTCGACAAGATCAATTATGTGAAGCAATTGGATCACAATCTCTTGAGTGTTTCTCAAATCTGCGACAAGAAGTTCACCGTGCATTTTGATGATGCCGGATGTTATGTGCTGAAGCCAGGTTTCAAGATCCCCCCAGAATGGATTCTCTTATCAGCTCCAAGGGTGAATGATTTGTATGTCCTTGATATGAGCCAAGCAGTAACGAATTCCAAACAAGTTACTTGCTTTGTTTCAAAGGCCACTGAAAAGGAGACAATCTCTTGGCACAGGCGAATGGGTCATATTCACCTCAGAAAAATGAATCACCTTGTCAAAAACAACTTGGTGAGAGGTGTCAATGTGAAACACTTTCAGCTTCAAGATGTCTGTGTGCCGTGTCAAAAGGGAAAGCAGACCAAGAAATCTCATCCATTGAAGAAGGTTAACACTGTCAACATGCCACTCGAGCGTTTGCATATGGATCTTTTCGGCCCTGTCAAACACAAGAGTGTGCACGGAGAAGTTTTCTGCTTGGTAGTTACTGATGACTACTCAAGATTTTCATGGGTTGACTTCATGGTCCACAAGAGCGAGACTCCAGAAATTCTGAAGAATTTGATCACCCTGTTGGAAAATCTGTATATTCTAAAGGTGAGGCGAATTCGAAGCGACAACGGTACCGAGTTCAAAAACAGGGTTATGGATGAGTTTTGCACTGCAAAAGGAATCCTTCACGAGTATAGCTCTCGGTATACGCCACAACAAAATGGGGTCGCTGAAAGAAAGAACAGAACCTTGATAGAGACTGCAAGAACCATGTTAGTCGAGTCTCAGCTTCCAGTTCGATTCTGGACTGAAGCTGTTGCCTCGGCTTGTTACACATTGAACAGGGTTCTTACAGTGAAAAGACACGGGAAAACATGCTTCGAACTCCTTCACAAGAAGACTCCAGACTTGGAATATCTCGAACCTTTTGGTGCACCATGTACCATGATTGAACCTGATGGGAAATTTGGTGCCAAAGCTATCGAAGGTTACTTCCTTGGGTATGCTACTCCTAATCTGCGAGTATGGAACCTAACTACCAAAAGGATTGAAGAATGGGGTGAAGTAAGAGTCCAGAGATATTCTAATCCTCCAAAGCCTGCTGGTGATCCTTGGATGTTCGACTATGATGGTCTTTTCGACTCTTTTAATCTGCCGACATTTGACGATGATAATGCAATAGCTCAAATGTTGTCTGAAAGCGAGAACGCGACTGGCTCTCAGCTGGTTCGCCCAATCCTTGTTGACTCACAAGCAACATCTTCTGTCAACAATCTCGTTTCAAATGAGGTGTTTAATGATGCTGTCGACTACAATGTGTCGTCGGAAGATGAGGAGTTTGTTGATGCTAATGATGGTGAAACACGGGCTCCGGTGCAAGGTACTTCAGAAGCAACGGATCCAGTGTCTGCTCCTATTATTCAAGAAGAAAATGCATCATCTTCTACAACTCACCAGCTTCAGAATGATATCGGGAATTTAAATATCACTAACTTGAGGTCAAATGTTGAAGTTCCTCAAGTTACTGAAACCCGAATTCATAACATTCATCCTCAGCAGAATATAATAGGTGATGTTCTCAGTGGTGTAAGGACAAGAAATCAGATAAGAAACAATGAAAATGCTGGATTGTATGCTGAGATAAGAGAATCGGGACAACAGAATCAGTGGTCCTTTGCCTGCTATGTTAGCCAAGAAGAACCTAAATCTTGGAAAGAGGCATTGAAGGATGATTCTTGGGTGGAAGCAATGCAGGAAGAACTTCAGCAGTTTGAGAAACTGGGCGTATGGAAATTGGTTGATAGGCCCGATAACTACAAGAAAATCGGAACTCGCTGGGTGTTCAAGTGCAAAAAGGACGACCGTGGGGTTGTTGTCCGAAACAAGGCAAGGTTAGTTGTGCAAGGTTTTAGTCAGGTTGAAGGAATTGACTACAATGAAGTGTATGCTCCTGTTGCACGTCTGGAGGCTATTAGAATCTTTCTAGCCTACGCATCCTTCAAGAAATTTAAGGTGTACCAGATGGATGTTAAGAGTGCTTTTCTACACGGAGTAGTCGAGGAGGAAGTATATGTCGAGCAACCACCGGGGTTTGAAGATCCATTACATCCTGACAGGGTTTTACTTCTCAACAAGGCGTTATATGGTCTTCATCAAGCACCTCGGGCTTGGTATGAAACGTTGTCTACCTATCTGCTCAACAATGGTTTTCGACGAGGTTTGATCGACTGTACCCTCTTCATTAAAGAAAATGGTGAAGATCTTCTGTTGGTACAAGTATATGTCGACGATATTATCTTTGGTTCTACCGATGATAAGTTGTGTAAAGAATTTGAGAAAGTGATGCAGGATCGATTCGAGATGAGTGCGATGGGTGAAATGACGTTCTTCTTGGGTTTGCAAGTTAATCAATCCGAATCTGGAATTTTTATTCATCAAACCAAGTACGTCGGGGACATCTTGAGCCGGTTCCAGATGTCCGATTCGAAGCCAATTTCTACTCCTCTTCCTCAGAATCATGGAATTACTCCGGATGACGAAGGAGATGCTGTGGATTCTTCACTCTATCGTGCTATGATTGGATCTTTAATGTATCTCACCGCATCAAGACCCGACATCATGTATCCAACTTGTCTTCTCGCTAGGTATCAAGCGAATCCGAAGGTCTCTCACTATGCTGCTGTCAAAAGGATCTTTCGTTATCTGAAGACTTACCCTGACACCGGGTTATGGTATCCTAAGGATGATAACTTCGATCTTATAGCTTTCAGTGATTCTGATTTCGGCGGCTGCAAGAAAGATGGAAAATCAACTACAGCAGGATGTCAGTTCTTAGGCAATCGCCTAGTCACTTGGCAATGCAAGAAGCAGACATGTGTGGCTACGTCTACATGTGAAGCAGAATACATTGCTGCGTCTAGTTGCTGCTCCCAGGTTCTATGGATCCAACAACAGATGCGGGACTACGGTTTTGAATTCCTAACTACTCCTATTTATGTTGATAATGAGGCTGCCTTACAGATCACTAGAAATCCAGTACAGCACTCGAAAACGAAGCACATCGATATTAAATATCACTTCATACGTGATTGCTTTGAAAAGAGACTTATCGATGTGGTTCATATTCATACCGACCACCAACGTGCCGACCTTTTTACCAAAGCATTTGATAAATCAAGATTTGATTATTTACTTTTGGTAAACGGCATTAAGGTGAAGCAAGAGTAACTAACATCATGAAATCGTTTTTGTAAATATTTTTCTAAAAATCAAAAATCCAAAAATATTTTCATTTCTTTTTATTTTTGAATTTTAGGGGGAGAAAATTTCAAGAAAAATACAAAAACATTGAAAAATCTCAAAAATACAAAAAATACAAAAATCTGTCTTTAATTTATTTACTTTCTGCATTTAAGGGGGAGTAAAATCCAGAAAAACACAAAAACAATAGAAAAACAAAAATGAGTTTCTTGGTAATATGAGGAAAGTGATATTACATCAGAGGTCAGTTGAAACATGTTTCTAAAAATCAAAAGAAACGGAAATGATATGTAGCTTTACTTATGATGTACCGGTAGACTCACAATCATTTCAAAGTATGCAGGAGATATAAACATAACAGACTGAAGACCGGGTGGGAACCATTCATTGACATATGGTCTTGGTACCGAAATTTCGTTTGATAGATTGCCGGGGTTCTGAGATATTCGGGGTTTATGCTTTTTATCATCCGGGTATCATGGTTGCTTCTATAAATAGACTAAGTCTAAGATATTCCATGATACCATACATACGTGTACATAATACATTCTGCATTCGACCTCAATAAGTGATAAACAATCACATGTCCCAAAATAAGTGATAAAATATCACATTTATCCGGGTGTCAAGTTCGTCTCTCTGCTGTACGGAAGTACTGACCTGTTCACGGACTTGCACCTGTGCCCTCATGCATTGAAAGTCAAGTTCCTCATCAATAAGTGATTCTATCACATAGGGCTTGTTTTCAAATTCTAATAAGTGACTTGTTCACATTGTAAATATTTATACGTTAAGAAAACGGATGATAAACGGTATACTCCCCAGTATGATGAATCGCGTGCATACCTTGATACGGGAATGTGTCGTGAAGTGGATGAACACCGGTCGGTAAGTATAATTCATACCTTAAACGTATCTCATTGTGTTATGATTACACTTGATTGTTGAGTTTAAGTGGATAACAATATCGGTAATTGTGGTAAAATATTTATCAACTTCTGAAAAATGTTAAAAGGAAATGTGTTTTGACAAAAGACCGCAAGCTGATATGATTCTCTTCGCCAGAAACTCGCAAAAATATTGTTGTGTTTGTACATATTTACTTTCTGCTTAATTTACTGCTTTAATTTTTAAAACAGTTTTTGTCGTTTGGTGCATATCAGCACGACATTAGCGGTGATGTCGTTTGATAACATTCAAAGGATTTTAAAATTGTTGCCTTTTATTTTTATCAAACTTCAAAATCCAAAAAGATTTTCATCTTAACCTTATTTTTGATTGAATGATGTTGGTGCTCGATCCGATACCTGACAAGCCGAATTACTTCATAAAATTAACCTTGCTGAACTTCATAACGGACAACTTTCAACATGGTCATTTCTGAAAAACCTCAAATGTTGAAGGGTTAAATTGGAAATTCCCTAAAAATCCAAGTGTTGGTGGAAATCTGATCCTTCGAGGAAGCAATGGCCCTCGAAAGATCAGATGGTCAAAGAAAGTCAATGAATGTTAACAGTCTCCATCGAAAGATACTTGGTCAACGAAAGATTTGACCAAGTGATCCTTCGAGTTGACTAGAACCCTTGAAAGATGGCTTTATATCGAAGGATATCCTTCGAAGAATCCAAAAATATCTGGCATCCTTCGATCCAGATCCTTAAAATATCTGGATCCTTCGAACCTTATATGGATCCTTCGAACAAAAGGGAATCCTTCGTGACAGCTGTCCATCCTTCGAACGGTTTGAGTCCTTCGAGACGGTTCAACTTTCAAGGTGGAATATAAATAGTTGTCTTCTTCATCACTCATCATTATCAGTTTTCAAAAACCCCAAAACCCTCTCGAAACTCTGCCGAATTTTTCTTCAAACACTTGTTCGATTATCAGGATTTCATAACATTATCTTGGTAGGATGTTATGCTTTAATCTTTTAACGAACATCAAAACAAAACTTCTTAAACAAATCATTGATCATGTTTCTTGCTTTATTGTTCTTGTTTTCATTCATGAAAATTTGAATGCTTAGTTTGTGTTTCAGTGATGTTGTGATTATTTGATGCATACTGTATCTGTTTATGGATGTTTTCGGTGATTAGATTGAACATTGTTGTCTGAATTTTTGGTATGGTTAAAACAGGGGAGGTTAGGGTTTGGGTAAAAGTTCAAGTGTTGGTTCGTTGTGATGTTCCGGTTTGGTTTAAAATCTTGATTTGATTTGAAATTGGTAGTAGTTTTGATGATATTGATGTGTTAATGTTAGCATAAAACATATTTAAAATCATTCAAATGTCACCAGAAAATTTTAAAACCACCGGAAACCACCGGAAATGAACAGTGTCGCCTTTATCGGAAAATGAACCGTCACCGGATCAGATCGAAGGAAGATGATGAGTCATCACCTCGAGAGATGTGCCAAACAGCATCCTTCGAGGTGAAGCTCGAAAGATGGTGGATATCTCGAAAGATCATCTTTCGATGGATCAAGCCTTCGAATGATGAGGATATCCTTCAAAATATTCAATCATTCGAAAGATGATCCTTCGACAAGTTGACATCTTTCAAGATAAATGAAATCCTTCGAGCTGGATCAACATCTTTCAAACCATTCATAATCCTTCGAACTCATTATCATCCTTCGTGACACAGTTCATCCTTCGATGGACAGAATGTATCCTTCATAGTTTCCAACACTTAGGAAATTTTCAAGAAATTGAAAATTTTTATAAGTGTGAAACTCATTGTTGACTGGTTGACCCGTGCTTATTACGTGTAATTGTGATGTGCAGAAATGGCACCAAAAGTTAAGTTTGAGCGGGCCAAACCCACCAAGAAAGTAAAATCTGAACTGGAAGCTATGTCTGAACCTAGACATAATATGGTGGCGTACTTACAACCAGAAGGAGGCATCAGTCCTGAGTTTGCTGGAATTATGGAATATCTTCACCGGGCGAGAATTAACTATGCTATCACCACACAGCATGTCGCCTATCAATCACATATCAAGGCATTCTGGAGTACAGCTGGGGTGGAAACAGTGGATAATCAGGAAGTAATCAGGGCAATCGTTGCAGAAAAGCCAGTAGTCATTACTGAGAATTCTATTAGAGAACGTCTTCAACTTGGTGATAATTCTGAAGATCCAACTTCAATAGATTTGCAGTGTCAAAGGGGGTTATTGTTAAGGCTCAAGTACAGCGACAACGTCCTTACAAATCAAATCAACAAGAAATATCTGCCGCTTAAGTACAAGTTCCTTCTGCACATTCTGATTCACTGCCTAAGCAACAAGCGCTCTGGGTACGACTTATCTCCTATAGATCTGACGGGATTGTTTACGGCGTTGATTCTGAACAAGCCGTTCAACATCTCTCGTTATATTTTCAACAATCTGAAGGAGAACTCTCAGAGGCCACTTCCGTCCGATAAGCAGCGAACTAACACCAAGTTTTGGTTATATCCTCGCTTTCTGCAAATGTTGATAGACAATCAGATTCCTGATCTTGCTAAAGTCGAGGCAGATGTATTTCCAGTGAATCCTATGAACGAGCGCACACTTCTAATTGTCAAGTCTATGGGGGTTTACACGGGAACGCATCCAGATAGGAAAATGATTGGTCATCTTGATGCTCCTGAGTATGAGCCTCCACAAAACAACAGATGGCGACGTGAAGGAAGTGTGTCTGACGATGAAGAACCAAGATTGATTGCTATGGCTGATGAGCAACTCACATCTAAGCATGGAATCAAAGCCACTAGAAGATCTGCTGGCAGTTCTGGTGCAGCAGCTAGTGCTAAGGTTGATGTGAATGTGACTGCTGAAGTGGCTCAGGACATGCCTGTTGATCCTGATGTTCCAGTTGTTTCTGGTGGTGATGTTGGTGCTGGTCAGTCGAGTGTTGCTGCGACTGACAAGGGAAAGGGCAAAGTGGATCAGCCGAGAACACTTGTTGATGATAGCAGTTCATCTTCTGAAGATGAAGCAGGTGGTTCTGGTGATGATGATGGTGATTCTTCGCCTGATGATGATAATCCTACTCCTCCGGGGTTGAGGAAATACAAGGATAGTCGTGGGAATACCAGGTTTGAGAAAATCAAGAAGACGGGTGGTACTGGAGACTCAGATAAGGATGATGAAGATTATACGCTCACATCTCCAGGCTTTATTAGGAAAAGGAAGGCTCAACGACAGGGTGGTCGTGGATCAAAGAAATCTACTGCTGACACTTCTGTTCCAGTGTCAGTTCAGCCTTCATCTGATCCTCAGCAGCAGCTTCCTCCAATTGGCGATCAGTTAACTGCTTCTGAGACAATGAATCTTATGTCTTCTCCACAGAGGTCTTCGGGAGCTAATCAGGTGTCTGTTGATCAACAGCCACCTGAAACTCCCACCACAGGTACACAACCTCGACCTACTCTTGTTATAACTGGTCCTTCAGGTGGTTCGGGTCAGGCAGGTCAATCTGGTTCATCGAGACCTGAGCCCTCCAGGCCATCTCTGGCAGAAACCTTGTCAGGTTTCTCTGAAGCTGATAAGATACAGTTCTTGATTGAACAAATCAGTGAACTGGGTGATATAGTTGGCCGTCATACACGAACGATTGAAGAACATCGTGTACAACGAGTGAAGGATGCAGAGGCTCACAATCAGCTGTGTTCTATTGTAAATGCTCAAAGTATGAAGATCAAAGAACAAGCTGAAGAAATTGATAGATTAAAGAAGGCTAACTTGGCAAGAGATAGAGAGGTGGAGATCATGAAAAGACACAGTACTAATCTGGAAAATTCAGCAAAATTGTTAAGGGAAACAGTTAACAGTCGTGATGAAAGACTGAAGAAAGCATTCCAACCTATGCATGAAAACTTTGGTAGGGTTCATAAACAAGTTGGGATATTATGGAGAGAGAGATGCAACGCTCAAGGGATAGTACTCCCAAGACGTCAAGATGATCAGGATGATGATTCTGCTAATCCAGATCAGACAGCAGCCTCAGGCTCCGGTGCAGCTGCATCCGGTGCTGCAGGCGGATCTAGCACTGCTCAAGATACTCCATCTGCTCCTCCAGTCTCTACAGGACCAACAGAACAGACCGAAACATTGGAAGTGTCTGTAGATCCTTCTCAGATCAGTCTAGATCCAGAAAACTTTACTGAAGATCCTCCTGAATCGTCAAGTGCTCAAAAGTTTCATCCTATCACGGGTGAAGCACTAGAAGAGGGAGAGTTTGTATCTGAGATGACAGATGAACAGTTATCAAGGTTGTTTGAGTTGAATGATGTTGCTGAAGGTGTGATTGATGCGACTCCTCTGGTACAGGATCAGACTGATTTCTCAACAATTGATGAAATCTTCATCAGTTCTGATCCTGAACGTCCTGTCTATGTTCGAGAGGACGATGCTGAGCTGAATGTGCCTGATGATGAATTTATTGCTGCAAAGACTGCTGAGTTCGACAACACTTCTTCTGATTCTCCTACTGCACAAGAAAGCCGTGAGAAAACTATTAAAGAATGGCGAGCGGATTTCCTTGCTAGGAATCCTCCTCCGCTCGCCCCGTTGGAGCAGGCAAACTATATGGTTCTGGAGAAAAATCAGGCGCGGGGTCGAATCATCAGCTGGATGTTTGTGAAAGATCTGCATTGTATGGTTGTGAAGAGAGAATCTGGTCTTCAATACTTCGGGACTCTCCTGAGTATTCTCACACTTCCATATTATGATGTGGCAGTGTTGGCGCAGCTTGATGTGATCAATCGATCTAAAGAGCATATGGTAGATCTCTTTGCGAAGAAAATCAGGCTAGAAAGGCGTTTGGGGTGGAAGGATCCTCTGTACAAGCCTCAATTTCCAAGATACGAGCAAATCAAGTTCACTCTTGATCCAGAAACTAACACTGCTCGTTATCGTCTGGTATATGATCCTCCTAGGTTGATGAAGAAGATTCCGCTGTTGAAGATGAAAACTGACTTTCTTGAGAATTTCCGCTGCTGGGTTTATGATGCGGATACCGGTGAAGCTGTGATCTTGTTCAGAGACAATGCAGAGAACTTCAGGATAATCGATCCGATGTGGATTACAAACATGTCCAGATTGGATATCATTGTGTTGAAGGATCATGAAATCAATTACCTAGTTCAAGATCGAGATCAAGCCATGAAGTTTCAAAGGATGGCTCGCTACTGCTTCAACTTGTTGATCAATGCAGGAAGTGCATGGTCGGCGCATCATGTAGCCGTGGAAAGGGCGTTAGAGACTTAAGACTTGAAGACGAAGACAAAGCTACAGCCAAGGGGGAGTTTGTTGGTGCACTTTGTGTCTGTACTTTGTCTATATTTTGTAATGTATAAAACGATGTCTTTTGTCGTTGTATTTACGTCCTTTATGTGTGTTTATGTGTTGTAATGTGTTGTTTGACCAAGTCAACCATCCTCCTGGTTTGACTTGGCCAAACTTGAACACTTAGTAGTTGAAAGATGATATGCCACGAAGGATGTCATCGAAGGATGTTTAGTATCCTTCGATGACTTCGAAAGATGTCCTTCGAAGTATCTCTGTGGACCTCGAAGGATATACAATCCTTCGAGGTATGCTTAGATCCTTCGAGATCTTTCGAATGGCTTTCTGGTCGACAGATAATCCTTCGATCAGAATGTCTATCCTTCGTGCATGGGAATCTGTTTTGGGTATATATATCCATGAAGGGTTTCACTTTCACAGTTAGTTCTGAAAGTTTCTGTCCAAAGTGTGTGTTCTTCATAGAGAGCTTTTGTGTGTGAAACCCAGGTCTTTGTTAGAGTGTATTTTCAGTTTGGTCAAGGTCTGTAACCGTGTCCACTGAAATACAAGAGAAAACTTTGATACTTGCTTGTCTACTCTTTCTCTTGTTCACTTTGCTTACATATAAACTCCGGTTTGCTTGCTAGCTTGGATTCCGCACTTGCTAGTGGGTTAAACATAACAAGGAATAGGTTAAACCTCAACCTCCGAGGGACCTACAGTAGGCCTCTCACCAAACCATTTTTTGAAATTTCTGTTATGGTCTTAAGATTTGTGTGCCCCAATCTTTTGTGCCAAAGTTCTGTCTCTTTGTTAGAGGCAGCTGAGAACAGACAGGCATCAGCTCTGGGACACTCTGTTATTGTCTTAAGATTTGTGTGCCCCAAAACCTTCCCTTTACTATTATTTCCAAAGGATATATCACCCCCACCATGGATTTTAAAGTCTTTGAGGAGGGATTTACATCCTGTCATGTGCCTGGAGCCTCCACTGTCTACATACCAAAGACTATCAAAGCATGCAGAAGCTCCCTGCACATGAAGTAAAAGGATTAGTTCATTAAGGACTCCAAAGCCAGCAGGGCTTTGGATGGAGTCTCAACAGTGTCTGGCATGGATGTAGTGTGATGGACAGTGGTTAAGTCAGGGGTTTGGACAGTTTTAGTACTGTTCCTTGCTAACCACTGTTGAGGGTCTTGCCCAATCACCTGCTGGTAACCGAAAGGATGCCTATTCACTCTGGGTTTAGAGGGTCTTTTGTAGACCTCATAAACGTGTGAAATCTTTTGGTAAGACTGTTTTTCCTTGCCTTTTCTGAACTGATTGGCAGGAGGTGCATCAGTAACCTGAACATCTCTTTTAACAGATGTTTGGTTCAGCTGTTTTGTGACAGCTGTTTGAACTGGCACAAACAGTGGTTGTTTCTTTGTGAATTTGACAGATGGTGATGCTGATGGACTCAAGGATGTTTTAGCAAGGTACTCATTCTTTTTGATGTCAAAGTTTTTGAGATACACACATACTTGAGTTTTGTGGTTTGTTTTACCACAAACAATGCAGCTTTCAGCCGAAACTATGACACTTGTTTTGTTTATATCATAAGCTTTTAAGTGGAACCAGTCTTTTGTTAGATGGTTCCTTTTCTCACAAAATTCACAAAACAAGTTATCAATTTTTTCTTTCTTCTTCCTTTTTTCAGACTCCTTTGCAGCAGAGGTTTTAACCACTGCTGGGATGTCCTTAAGAGGAATGACTTTAGCTTTTGGAGCTTTAACACCATCAGTTGATGTAAAGTCCATTGGCTTGAAATTTTCAAGAATATCACACTCATCAGACCATTTTGGTTTAAACTGATGATTTTCAATCTCCTCAAAAGCAGAGGGGCCCATTGGTCTGTCAAGTGTGATTTTGTTACCAAGTTTGTCAGTGATTTTCACTTCTTGGCCATTCTTGTTTGTAGGGATGTACTCAGCAGTTACATCAGTGGTTGAAACAGATTTTTCAAAAGCAGTGTTTTCATCATCATGTTTTCAATAACCAACCCCAAATTTCACATTGCTTTTTATCTGTTTCTCAAGCATAACCTTATACCGTTTGCATGATTCCACCCATTTCTCACATGTGATCTAGGTGGATTCTAACTCCTTTTTGCAAACTTGGTATTTTTCTACCATAGTTTGGAGTTGGGTTTTGGTTATGCTTTGCTCTTCTTTCATGCTGCTAATCTCTTTCTCTTTTTCAGCCAATTTGTTTTTAAGTTCTTTTAAAGATCTTTCAAATTTGACTTCATCAGTTAAGATTTTGTTCCTAAGATTTTCATTCACCTCTTTGATGTTAGCAAAAGCAATAATGCAATTGTCAGAACATAGTTTTTCTAGAACTTGAGGTGATACCTTGGCAGCAGCCATCATTGCACAATCACACTGAGTATTCTCTTCATCACCAGCTCTCTCTTCTTTTTCACCTGCCTTTTCTTCTTTCTTATCTTCTTCAGACCATAGATCTTTCAGTGGTTCAATCAGGGTACCTGAACTTTCTTCCAACAGTACTTCATTAGCCACAGCAGTAACCACTGCTTCAATCACCTCATCCACTGTCTCAGAGACCAGCTGTTTCTCTTCAGATTCAACACCCTCCTGTATTGACTCTAATGCCATCAAACAAAATTCATCATGAGAAGAAACATTAGAAGCATAGAGTGCAAAGTTTTCATCACTGAGGTCTTCAGGCATACTGCTCCAGTCAACAAACTCTTGAGTAAAGAAACTTTGTTGATCTGGTTGTGTTGCTACTGGAGCGGTGGTTTGTGGTGCAGGTTGCACTTGTGCCTGGGGAGCAGGGGTTTGAAGATATTGAATATGTGGAGCAGCTGTTTGGACATAATGCACTGGCACAGGAGCAACAGCATAGTGAGTAGTGTTCACATGTGCTGCTGGGGCATATTGGGCATAGTGCACAGTGTTTTGATTTTGAGGTCTAGGATTTGAACTAGGGTGAGTGATTATGGGACCAGTTGTTTGACTCCTACACTCTCTAGCAAAATGTCCTAACCTGTTACACTTATAGCACTTGATTTTCGATTTATCCAACCCAACCCTTAGATTCCCATGCAACCCTGGGAATTTTCGCCCTGTTCTTTTATAAAACTTGCTAGTTCTAACACTTAGCAAGGCCAGTTGATGCAAGATGTCCATTTCCTCTAGATCAGTGGGGTCAAAATGTTGTAAATCATTTAGTTCAAAGCTTAAATTGTCTGACATCTGGTTTTCATTTGCAGTGAATGCATAACCTGTAGAGTGAGGATCCGGGTTGTTAAAATTTGCACCAGCAGTTATGTCAATGAAGTGATCATAACCCTGATCCTTACCACTACCACCAGATTCTTCTTGACCCAGAAGAGCAGTGTTACCGAATGAATAATCATCAACGGTTTTCCCTGACTCTTGTAACTTCCTTTTCTGGTTCAACTCCCTTTCGTAGGTCAGGAGTCGACCATGGAGTTGGGTCAAGGTCAGATCCTTGAACTCAGGTGAATTTCGGGTGATAAACACTATTGTGTCCCATTTATCTGGCAGTGACCTGAGGAACCAGCTGTTTTGAGTTGAGTTTGTAAAAGTGGTTTTAACAAGCCTCAGTTCACTGATGAGACAACTGAACCGCTCAAATTGTTGCGTCAGTGATTCACCTTTAACATGACAAAATGTTTGATACTGTTGGTTCAGGATTTCCCTATTGTTTTCTATGACCTCTTCGGTACCTCCAAACTGTTCCTTAAGCGCGTCGCACAACTCTTTGGCATTGTCACAATGTAACAATCCAGCATATATTTCGTTGGGCAGCGCTGATGCTATGATACTAAATGCTTTAGCATCTAGTTCAAACTTTTGATAATCCGTTTCAGTATAATTTTCAACAGGTTTTGGAACTTGTTTTTTAGTATCTTCAGCGCTTGGCACTGTAGGAACATGAGGACCAAATATGACAGACTTCCAACAACCTGTGCTTTGTTGAGCGAGGATGTGACCCATCCTCCTCTGCCAGATGTTGTACTCATTTCTTTTTAGCATAGGTGGTTTAAAGAGAGAACCAATGTTGTTTTTATCGTCCTGAGATTGTGACGTCATTCTTGTTGTTTTACAGGTACTGAGAAATCAACTTTAGTGGTGATTAATCCTTACTCTGTTTTTCAACGACGAACAAACGATCAGTATCAACTGTTTTGAGCTGAACTATTTACGTCAAAATGATTGTTAAATCAAATTTGACTGTCCAAGCTCTGATACCAATTGTTGGATCTGAGTTTCTTTTTGATTGTATTTTGTGTTTGAAGTTAAGATGAAAATGGATGAGTTGTGCAGCGGAATTAAAATGAAAACAAACTTTGCATACAATCAAATGAGAGTAATACTTTAATCAAACATCTTTTACACAATGAACCGAATGATTGAATTTAATTTCAACAATGATTACAAAGATAGATGTATGAATGCAAACTCCCCCTCAGCCCGAGCTCAGTAGTTTGTTCGTGCAAAGAAGACGAAAGATGTAAAGAGCTAATAGAACAGTACAAAGTACTGAACTATTTATAGGCACTTGCAAACTACTGAGCATCTTTGCTGACGTCACCATGAAAGTGACATCTAACCTCCTAACAAACTCTAACCTCTGATCTATACAGACACTGCTTGTGTTAACTACTGCTAATACATTCTATTACAAAACAGACTTTAGAACAGCTGCTGCAACCTTCTACTGCTGTGAACCCAGCAGCACTTGTCCGGATCAGCAGTGCTTGACTCAAGGCAGTAGATTGAATCAGCAGGACTTTAGTCTTCCATCAGATCTTTAGTTGAGCAGCAGTTATGGGTCAGCAGTTTAACAAGATCAGCAGATAGGAGGTCATCAGTAGTTGTAATCACTTTCAAGGGGAGAGATTTGTATATCAGCATCTGCTTATTCAGAATCCACTATTCTGATCCAGTTTTGGCTTTAATTATCTATTCCTCTGATAGGGTTCAATCCCAACAGTCATCGGAAGATGATGAATATCATGATGCGGCAGAAGGAGCTTCAGCTCCAGTTGCTCCTGTTCAAGGTGCTTCTTTGGAAACTCCTCATGTGCAGAATGTAGATACTGCTGAAGGAATAGCATCCACTTCTACGCATATTCCAGGTGTGGAATTGGTTGTTGATCTTAATCTTAACAATTTGGGTATCAATGCTCGTGTTCCTAAAAATCCTGAAATGAGGATTCACGATACCCATCCTCAGCAGAACATTATAGGAGATGTCCATCGCGGTGTACAGACGCGTAATCAGCTGAGAAATAATCAGAATGCTGGTTTAGATTCAGCCATTAGAGAATCTGGTCTTCAAAATGATTGGTCCATCGCGTGTTATGTTTCACAAGAAGAACCGAAATCTTGGAAAGAAGCCTTAAAGGATAATTCTTGGGTTGAAGCCATGCAGGACGAACTGCAGCAATTTCAAAAGCTTGGTGTTTGGAAGCTTGTTGAAAGGCCGGAAAATTACAAGAAAATTGGCACTTGCTGGGTTTTTAAATGCAAGAAGGACGATCGTGGAGTAGTTATTCGTAACAAGGTGAGATTGGTTGTTCAAGGTTTTTGCCAAATTGAGGGATTGACTACAATGAAGTTTATGCACCAGTTGCACTCTGGAAGCTATTCGGATCTTTCTAGCTTATGCTTCTTTCAAAGGATTCAAAGTCTACTAGATGGACGTCAAAAGTGCTTTTCTTCATGGGATAGTTCAAGAAGAGGTGTATGTCGAACAACCTCCAGGTTTTGAAGATCCTATTCACCCCGATCGGGTCTGGTTGCTCAACAAAGCTCTTTATGGTTTACATCAAGCATCTAGAGCTTGGTACGCAACCCTATCCAACTATCTTCTGGAGAATGGATTTCGACGAGGTCTTATTGATTGCACTCTCTTTATCAAGGAACAAAATGGAGATCTTCTGTTGGTGCAGGTATACGTTGATGATATCATATTTGGTTCTACTAATGATTCTTTGTGCAGGCAATTCGAACGCATTATGCAGGAAAAGTTCGAGATGAGCGCTATGGGGGAGATGACTTTCTTTCTGGGCCAACAAGTTCAACAAACCGAGTCTGGGATATTCATACATCAGACTAAATATGTTGGTGACATCTTGAGCCGGTTCCAGATGTCAGATGCAACGCCAATTGGTACCCCACTTCCGCAGAATCACGGGATTACTCCAGATTTGAAGGGTGAAAGCATCAACTCTTCATACTATCGCGCTATGATCGGATCTCTCATGTATCTCACTGCTTCGAGGCCTGACATCATGTATCCAACGTGCTTGCTTGCAAGATATCAAGCCAACCCGAAGGCCTCTCATCTGTCAGCTGTTAAAAGGATTTTTCGCTATTTGAAGGGATGCCCAGACACCGGTCTTTGGTACCCTAGGGATGATAGCTTTGACTTGACTGCATACAGTGATTCTGATTTCGGTGGTTGCAAAATTGATGGCAAATCAACAACAGCAGGATGTCAATTCTTAGGAAATCGCCTGGTTACGTGGCAGTGCAAGAAGCAAACGTGTGTTGCTACATCAACTTGTGAAGCAGAATACATTGCTGCCTCCAATTGTTGCTCCCAAGTCTTGTGGATACAACAACAAATGCGCGACTACGGTTTTGAATTCCTATCTACTCCTATTTTTGTTGATAACAATGCTACCTTACAGATCACTAGAAATCCTGTGCATCATTCCATGACCAAACACATCGAAATTAAATATCACTTCATACGTGATTGTTTTGACAAAAGATTAATCGACGTCGTTCATATCCCCACCGATCACCAACATGCCGACCTGTTTACAAAAGCTTTTGATAAATCACGGTTTGATTATCTACTTTTGGTCAATGGCATTAAGGTGATACCCGAGTAAACTTCTTTGACTAATCGTTTTTGTAAATATTTTCTTTCAAAACTCTAAAAAAAATACAAAAAGATTTTCCTTTTCGTAACCTTTTAGCATTTTAGGGGGAGAAAATTTCAAGAAAATAAAAGAACATCTAGAAAATTAAAAAAACCCAAAAAGATGTCATTTTGTTCTGTTTTTTCGTTTGAAAAATTCAAAAATTAAAAAAAATCTGAAAAATTCAAAAATTCAAAAAAAATTAGAAAACCAAAAATGACTTTCTTGGAAAAAGAAAGATGATGATATTCACTGGTGTGGTCGGTCAACATGGTCAAAAATGTTAAACAAATGATAAGTATCTCTACTAACGATGTATCAGTAGGCTCACAATCAAACTAAAATGTGCAGGATGATACAAACCTAACAGACTTCAAGTCAGGTGGGAACCATTCATTGGCATATGGTCTTGGTACCGAAATTTCATTTGATAGATTGCCGAGGTTCTGAGATATTCGGTCTTTATGCTGCTTATCATCTGGGTATCATGGTTGTATCTTTTACCGAAAAAATAACGGGGACGCAAGTCTAGATCTTCCATGATACCATACATACGTGTACATGTTGCATTCGACCTCAATAAGTGATCAACAATCACATGTCCAAACAAATAAGTGATAAAATATCACATTTATCCGAGAGTCAAGTTCGTCTCTCTGTTGTACGAAAGTACTGACCTGTTCACGGACTTGCTCATGTGCCTTCATGCATCGAAAATCAAGTTCCTCATCAATAAGTGATTCTATCACATAGGGCTTGTTTTCAATAAAAATAAGTGAGTATCTCACATCATATACGGTCAAACAGATGATAATCGGTATACTCACCGGTAAGATGAACTCTCGCGCATACCTTGATACGGGAATGTGTCGTGAGTGGATTCACATCGACTTGTAAGTATAATCCTTACCGTAAATCGTATCTCCTAATTGTGATTACGTTTATTAAGCTTGAGTTTATGTGGACAACAATACCGATAATCGAGGTAGTATACTTATCCGAGGTTTTAAACAGAAATCTAAATCATGTTGACTAAGACCGTAAGTTGGTATGATTCCTTATCCTTGAAACTCGCAAAAAGTTGCACTTGTACAGTTGTTTATTTCTTTCAATTGCTTTTCGTTTAGTTTTCCACGCTTTAAATTTGTTTTTAGTGTAGTTTGTAAGTTCGTTTTTTTTATTAAGCCAAAGTTGTAGCTTGGTGTTACTGCCAGAAGCCTGAAACCTACTTCATAAAACGTCCTTGCATTTGAAAACTCAAATAATGGAAATGTGTCAATCTGTTCTGTGTGTAAAAAATTTTCATGCCTTAGTGTTTTGAAATATGCTGTCGACTAATCAAAAGTTTGATCGACGAAACAGATTGGTATCGACGAAACAGCTTGGTCAAAAGTCAAAGTGTCAACAATTGGTCAAACCAGTTTGGTTATCGACGAAACAGTCCGTTTCGTCGAGGTCATGACGAAATGGAATGGCCCAATCTTTGTTTCGTCGTGGGCTAAGTTAACAAGCCCAAGTCCAAGCCCAACATTCTGTTTCGTCGAGGCCCATTTTTAGTTTCGTCGAGATGTCTGTTTCGCCAAAGGTGAGTCGGTGTATAAGGGTCCCAGTAGTCAGACTTGTGTTCATTTTTCAAACCACTTGATTGTTCATCTTCTCCAAACACTCTTCCATACCCTTTCACCATATCCATTCACCATTACTAAAAATCATCATTTTACCTTCAAAACTCACAAAATTCAAAGGTATAAAAATATCCTGTTCATGCTTCGATCATTATGAACTGTATGCTTTTGTTTGAAACATCCGAAACCCTTGTTTTCTTAATGATTTCATGATTTAAGCTTGTATTTAGTATGGAATCTTATGAAATCAGATAGATTTAGGGTTTTATGCGTGTATATGTGCCTTGATTTGGGTTTGGGTTCTTGTAACAAAAAACAGGGGATGTGGGTTTATTTGTTGTTTGACATGTTTCGGTGGGTTTCGGGTATAACTGATGTCGATGTTACATCTAAGATTGTTTCCTGTTTGTATTGGATGACATAAACATCATATTGTTGCCTTGTATGCTTATTGATCATCAGTTTAATGGTAAACCCCCAAAATCGACGAAACAGAGGAACCCTAACTATTCAAAAACCCCATTCATGGCGAATCAGACAGTCGGTGAAACAGGCCATCGACGAAACGGAATGGTCCGTTTCGTCAAGCAACTGGTCAACGAAACAAAGTGATTCGTTTCGTCGAGGAACTGATCGACGAAATGGAATGGTCAACGAAACGGAACCTGGTCAACAATCAAATCTTGTTTCGTCATACCCCATTCTGTTTCGTCGAATGATGTCTGTTTCGTCGTCAATGCCTTAGTGAAATTTTCAGTTTGATGCTTGTTCACAGAACATGTGTAACTTTGTGGTTAATGTCCATGTGATGTTTAAATATGTTTGTATATAAGTCTAATACACTTATTGTGACATTATGACTTATTGTGGACGTTTTCATATACAGATGGCACCAAAAGAGAGCACACGGAAACGCGCAACAAAGAAGGAGAACAAGACGGAAGAGGAGATTATGTCTGAGAAGCGTCATAATTAAATCACTTATCTGGACCCGGAAGAAAAGCTGGCTGAACTGAAAGATATCACGAAATCGATCAGGGAGTCGCGGATAAATTATGCTGTCACTTTCTCGACGCCGGTTTACAAGTCTCTTATCAAAGCGTTCTGGGATTCCGCAAGCGTTGTGCAAGTGGATGGAAAGGATGTTATTAGGGGCCGTGTGAACGATTTGGATGTGATAGTCTCTCCGAATATTCTGAACGAAGTGTTACAACTACAAGACCATTCGGACGCTCCAGATTCTATTCCTATCATTTGTACACGAGGCTGCTTGCTACGTATGAAGTGTACCAGAGACATCTTCAGCACTCAAATCAACAAGGGTGATCTGCCGTTACGCTACAAGTTTCTGCTACATGTTCTCATTCAGTGTCTCAGCAATAGACGTGCCGGATATGATATGGCTGGCAATGATCTAATTGGTTTTATGGTGGCGTTGGTGCTAAACAAACTGTTTAGCATCTCAAAGTACATTTTCGCCAATATGAAGGAAAACATGATGAGGACTGGAATTAGAACAACCGGGAACAAGTTCTGGATGTATCCGCGGTTTCTTCAAATGATCATGAATATTCAACATCCTGGTCTTCTTAAAGCCGACAACGACATTCTGAAGATAGAGGCAATGAACTTCAATTCCTTGAGGATAATCAAGAACCTTGCAGCCAAAAGATACAGAGAAAGCGATCCTCCAAGGAAGTTGTTCGGTGCACTAGGAAACACTGATTACGTTGCTCCTGAAGAAAATAAATGGCGTCACGATGACAGCCAATCCGATGACGAAGAGCCGGAGTTGAAAAGAAAAATGAGTGAAAAGTTTGGTCCAGATCCAGTTGATTCGGAGAGTGATTGTGATGATGAAGGTGATGATGGTGGCGATACAGGTGCCGTTGGTGCATCTAGTGTTGGAACTACTGGTGGTACATCAGCAGGTGGTACATCAGCAGGTGGTACATCAGCGGGTGGTGCATCAGCAGGTGACACATCAGCTGGTGGCAATGACGAGGCTGATTCTGATTCTGATGATGATCATCTAATCGAGCCTGGATACGAAATGTATCTCGATGAACGTGGTGTTAAAAGATACTGGAAGATTCGACAGGAAGATGATCCAGAATACGTTCCTTCTGATTCTGAAGCGGAACGTTTAAAGAAAAGGAAAGCAGAGAAAGCTGCTGAACATCAGAAGAAGAAGAAAGCTCGAAGATACTTGAGAACCTCTGCTAGGGAATCTGTTCCTCAAGAACCAGTTCAAGAACCTCCTATGGTATCTTCAGCTCCTGAAACTCAAACAGTATCTCCTTAGGCTGTTCCACAAAGATCAATGGCTGAAGCAATTAGAGCAACTACTTCTCAGCCTAGTGCTGACCGTCAAAGGATATTCTCGGAAATGTCTCAAGACGAGAAGAATAACTTCCTATTCATGAAACTTGAAGCGGCTGCAGATCGTATTCAGAGACAGACTGATTTCATTGGGATCACGAAAAATGATCAGATAAGTCATCAAGTGGACATAGATCAGTTGAAGTCCACTGTTGGTGAACAACAAGCTGTAATACAACGCCAACAAGCTGAGATTGATCAACTTAAAGCTGAAAACGCCCGCTTGAAAGCTGCAGACGAAGAGAGACAGAGAAGTAGTTCTATACTTCAAAAGTTGGCTGAAGATCTTAAAGGAAGATGTGACTACATGAAAGAGTGGTACGACTCACGAAATACAACGATAATGGAGGGAGCTAAGAAGATAAATGCAGGCTATGAGTTTCTTCGAAGTCGGGTTACTACTCTGTCTCTGTGGGAGGATCGATGTAAGCAACAAGAAATCATGAAGAAAAGGGATGATGATCCTGAAGATCAAGGGAATCCTGATCCTTCTACTACGTCACTGCAGCCGACAGCAGCTACATCTTCTGCAATTGTTTTTGTACAGCCGCAAGCAGTCGAATCTACTCAAGGAACCTCTTCTGGAACAGTTGAAGAAGAACAACAGATTGAAGGTACATCTTCTGTTCCTAGCAGTGCTGATCTTGCATTGCAGGTTATTCATCCATTCACTGGGGAATTGCTTGAAGAAGGTGAAATTGTCGAGGATCTCTCACAACAGCAATTGATTACTCTAAATGCAATGAGAGATATTGATGACGATGAGATTGAAAAGATGCCTAGTGAGCCGGAATCTACTAATGTTGAAAACATTGAAGAAATTGTCTTCAAGGGAAATGTGAAGAAGTCTTCGTATGTTCGACAAGATGGAACTGAATTCGCCCCGTTTGATGAAGATTGGCTAAAAGAAAATGTAGAAAACATTGATGAACATCTAAAGAACCGTGATACATCAGAAAATGCCACGGATGCGTTCTCTGCGTGGCGCCAACGGTTCTTGTCAAAGGTTTCCAAGCCCGTGCCAGAGGCTGCTCAAGTTGACTACTTACGGTTTGAGAAAGCGAAGCCTAGCGGGAGAATCCTATGTTGGATGTTTGTGAAGGAAATACATTGCGTCGCCATTAAGCGGGAGTTTGGAATCCAGTACTTTCGGTCGTTGCTGAGCATTCTATCTTTGCCATTTTATGATGTGGTCGCATTGACAAAGATAGAGCTCATAAATCGCTCAAAATATGATGGTGCAACGTTATTCGAGCGACTGATTAAGTTGAACAAGAAGTCTGGGTGGAAGGACAAGTCGTACAAGCCTCAGTTCCCCATTTATCAACAAATCAAGTTTACGCTTGATCTGACAACCAACACTTGCAGATACAAGCTTGTTTATGAGCCAGCGAAAGTGGTGGACAAGATACCCTTGATGCCAATAAGGCATAACTTTCTTGCAGAAATGCGATTATGGTGTTATGATTCCGACACACACGAGGCAGTGATCGTTTTTAATGGCGATCAAGAAAATTTCAGGATGCTGGATCCGATGTGGATCGTTAACATGTCCGCATCTGACATCAACAAGTTATATCGGCATGACATTTTCTATGAAGACAAGGACGCGCATCAGGCGTTGAAATTTCAGCGCGTCGCTTGTTTTTGCTATTACCGGGGAATACATGCAGGCAGTTCGTGGTCCGAACGACACTGAAGAAAGAAGATTTGAAGACCGAAGACGAGTAACAGACAAGGGGGAGTTTGTTGACGCACTATTGTGTCTGTCACTAGTCTTGTAATTACGATGTATTTTGTACGGTCTTTTATCGTTTATCGAGTCTGTATTTGCCGTCGACCAAGTCGGATATCCTCCTATCCGCTTGTGTCCGACTTGTTTGTCTCCTTTTGTTATGTAATGATCTATGAACAATGCATGTTGCATGTAAGGGTATTTCTGTCTTTATGTTTTGTGTTTGTTTGTGGTTTGCTGCAACTGTCTGTTTGCAGCAAACATGTCACAAAATGCAGCCTTCGACGAAACACCTTGTGTTTCGTCGAACACTTATCGACGAAACAGGCTGTGATCATACCTTTCTGTTTCGTCATGATCAGCGACGAAACATACTTGTTTCGTCGTCTGATGGGCTTCTTATGGCCCAGTGTATTGGCCCAGATCTTTTACGTCGACCCAAGTTTGGTTTCGTCGAATCCCTGGCCAGGCTGCTATATATAGACACATTCTGTTTCGTTTAGACTTAGAGATGAGAACATACCCAAAAAGTCATTCTGTCTAGATTGTGTTTGTATCAGTTGGATTTCTCATCCGTTTAATCAATCGATTGTGTTTCATAGGTTAAACCATTGTTGTTACTGCTTTGTATGTTTGATTTGGCTTAGTTACGTGGATTCCGAACACGTGACTTTGTTTGCTATAAACAAGGATTTGGTTGTGTAAATCGATCCTCTGATTTCGGGACCTACAACACCACATCACCATGACATCATCATGATGATGTCATGATGATGTCATGATGATGTCATGTAGAAGAAAATGCATGCAAATATTGAAGCTATTTGTGCATTCAGTTCCGATCTCATCATTGGGCCAATCAAACCTTCTTGTCTGGGTCGTGAATTGATGTTGGGCTGCAACTAAACTTGGGCCAGACTACAAACGACGAAAGTTAATACATGTCGACGAAACAAGGTGTGTTTCGTCGACTTTATCATGGCCTCATCTGTTTCGTCGACTTTGAAGTGTTTCGCCGACGACAACCGTTTCGCCGAGTCCGTATTCAGTTTCGTCATGGTCTGTGTGTCTGTGACTATATAAACAGACCCAGAAAGAAGAGAGGGGAGATAGACAGAACTGAGTGAAAAGCTAGAGAGAGAGTGTAGAGAGAGAAAGTTCCGGTGAGCTTTGTATTTGTCAAATATTGTACCGAAACTTTGTCGTAATCAATACACGTAATTGTTAATCGTTGATATCTTTGCGTATTGTTCACTCTCTCGCTCGGTTTGTGTCGTAACGGGGATTCCGCACTCGTTTTGGCACCCGAAACAAGAAATCATTGTCGTCCGACGATCCGCAAACCGACCTACACCTGTTTCACACGACCTGGTCCAGGTCGCACGACATGGTCCAGTCCGCACGAACTGGTCACTTCGTGCGAAGTGGCTGGTTCCAGTCTGTTTCCCGTTTTTCTCGTACTACGTGTCTTGGTCTATCTATTCTATTACATGACTCGATACAAGACGAAGTCAATAGACATATGCACTAACATCAGCATACAAAGTAATCTAATCTATTCGAACAGCATCAGTCACAAAAACTACACCAACACAAGTATGGTTACAAAAGTCGTTAGACGCTCCCTAGTCGGAGGTGAGAGTACTCAGGAAGTACTCGGCCTAGGAAGAGAGTACTCGGGGAGTATTCGACCTAGGCAGAGAGTATTCGACCTACTCAAGGGGTACTCGGGCCTCTGAGACCTTGTTTTACAACCAAGGTGCAAGAGAACTTGTGGAAATGAAAGAAGTCCATACTCAACCCTGCATGGTAGTACTAGTCAAAGACCAAGAAAGTGTTAACGTTAGATAAGAAAAATGTGGTTGTTCAAGAGATGGAGGGGATAGTGGACACGGAAATGACGATGGTGGCGAAGGCGGAGATGATCAGGGCAGACATGGAAAAGACCATGGAGGTGAAGGCAGAGATGAGAGGGGTTATGGAAAAGATTAAGGTGGTGTATATAAACTGTAACACAACTGAAAGTGCTACAGAAACTTGTTTCACAAACCAAATCACAGCCAAACTGCTTTGATATATCAAAATTAAAACAAAACCATTTCAATTTAAAATCCAAAAATAAGATCTCAGATATTTGTAAATCATATTTATGTGCATTTAAAAGTAAAAGCATCTATAAATAAGCAGACTTTGACTCTCCCATTTCCAAGATCAATTTCCCCACATTTAAACGAAATAAAATGAAAAGAAGTCTTCTTTAATGTTGATCAAACAACAACACGACTGGAGATCACCTGCCATCTGCCAATACACAAATATTGGTTAAATTATTTTCTCATATGATGAAAGGTCATCATAGATAAACTTGCAATATTGCTAGAAAAAAAAAGAGGTTTGATTATACACACCTGTAAGTTAGAGGGCATCATAAAAGTAAAGCCTGTGGAGGCCCCTGGGGGTGATCCTGTGCCGACAAATAGGACATTTGTCTCCTGTTGAAAGGGAACTTTTTATGCAGCCTTTACAAAAAATGTGACCACACCTTGTGGTCGTCTCTTCAGTCATTGGACCCAAGCAAATTGGGCAGGTGTAAGTAGGCAGTGGCGGCGATGGCGGTGGCAATGGTGCAACAGGTGCGACATGCGACTATAGAAAGAAACCAGGGTTTAAGTATAAGGTAATTGCTTGCCCAAAAGAGAAAAGGTAGACACCTAAAACAGCCGAAACTAAAAACACACACAATATACATATATACCAGTATGTACATTTACATATATATATATATATATGTTCCTATGTGTAACATACAAGATAAAATGTTGGTTAAAGGATTGCATCATACCTCAGTAATCACGGTGGATGGCTGCAGGTTATGTTCAAGTGGATCACTTTGCTGGTTGCGTGCTGAGATTTCTACCATTTTACAAATCACATAATATTAATTGTAACATAAAAATGAAGTTAAAAATAAGAATGCTACAACACACATTTTCACATGCAAGTACAAAGTAAGAAGAAAGTAAAAGCTTTTAAATGTTCAAACAGGTCACACCACCTTAACCTCCAAACCTCCACCTATGGAGGCTATTAAAATACTTTCTTTGGTTTTATATCGTTTTTGTTAAATAAACAGTTGTTTATATCATATACGATTTGTAAGTATTCATTATACATTTATGTATCTAAGTAAGTAATCAGAGGTTTTTGAAATGAAGAAACAAAAGATAGAGAATAAATAAGCGAGATTGTAACAACAAATTCAAACCGATGTCATTAAATACATTTACATATCAATAAAGATTTCAGAATGGTTAATATATGCATAAACTACTAGTTTTGAGAGTCACAAGCATTCAGTTACAAAGTGGTAACAAATAATAGAACCTAATGATAAGATGACGAGTACTTCATGTAAACAACCTGTGTCAAATTTTGGAACACAACTTATAAGGCTCACCATGTAAAAAGCACATCTCGAAACCAAATATAAAAGCAACAGTTAGAAATCAAAAGCAAGAAACAACAAAAGGTTACAAATCTATTTCCCGTGTCGAACACTCAAATCTCACAGCCTTAAACAAAGATCATATATTTTGTCTAGGATCTTAACTCCACTAGAAGTTTAAGTTGCAGATATGAGAGTCAGGTATGAGTATAAAAAAGATATCCAAATGTCATACAAGTCTAAAAGGAAACGCAGTTTCAATATCCAAGCTCTGGTTTTATGTTTATCGCGATCCATAAACAGAACACAGTAGATAGTCAAGGACACATTACTGCTGTGTTGCTATTGTAATTTTATAATCTCCAAAAGATAACCATAAAAATAAAAGAAATAAATATTCATAGATTTAATACTAGAGAAGCCTCTTACGAAACCCTTATTTGATATTTTGCTATTAATGACTCAATGAACTATTAAAATAAGCCTTGTATATGAAACCGTAAACCTGAGCTACAATGATTCTCCCAATACGAAAAACTGAGCTATAAAAAACAGCCAAACATGGTCAAACATATCTACCCAAGTCCCAGTTGACACATGAATCCTCAAACAAAAGTACTTTTTCCTGCGATTAACATGATTTTAAACTGTGATAATGTATAGAATATTAGCCCGACTACTTAAGTTCTTTCATTAAGGTCATCTAGTTATTGGGATTAATTTTATTGGCCATCAACTGACCAATGTACGTATTTAATTCATTTATATCTAGTCTTGCCATGTATATTCACAGGTTCTATATGAGGAAGACGCCTCTTAGAGTTCTATGAAACCTGGGTACGACTATTCATATTATTGACTCAATGCATACACAATGAAAAAAAGAGTGAACAAGAATATTCTCAGATTCTATATATTCTATAAAGAAGCATGTTAGAGTTATGTGAAACCCTCATTTGAGTATTCATGTCACTAATGACTTCTATGAATATAGAGGATGAACACGTGGTTGTTCGATTAGAGAATAATATCAAGTTTGCGTGTTTACCTGACTCGGAATCAAAAGTATAAGTCTCTCGAGCTCTTCTAGAGCTTCCAGCCTGACATAAACAAGTGCCTCTTAATAAGTTAAACACTTACAAAAAATGTAAGGGATCCTCTTTTTTAGTATATAACACAGAATGTAACTGTTTAAAGGCTGTAGTGAAATATGATTACATCATCATTAAAAGCCTCATCAGGACTAACTGGATCACATGGCGTATACTGAAGGGTTAGGTCTAGAAATGAATCCTCAGGTATGTCTGGTTGCCCCCTTTGACAGCTCTGACCCAAGGGGATGGCTGGGAATGTGAATTCCAAATCCAAGAAATTACTTTGACTGTTCATTGTCTGATAAATTACGGAAACGAGTAATCAGAAAAAAAATAAACTTTATAATTATAAGATATAGCAAAATCATTCAAGATAGGATTAAATAAATGCCCATTAATAAACTTAACACTTAAAAATGTAAAGCACTGTCTTTTTTTAGCATATAACGCAGAATGTAACTGTTGAAAGGCTGTAGTGAAATATGATTACATCATCATTCAATGCCTCATCGCGATTAACTGGATCACATGGCGTATACTGAAGGGTTAGGTCTAGAAATGAATCCTCCGGTATGTCTGGTTGCCCCCTTTGACCGTTCTGACCCAAGGGAATTGCTGGGAATGTCAATTCCAAATCCAAGAAACTTCCATTGTTCATTGTCTGCAAAATTACAGAAATGAGTAATCAGAAAGAAGAGAAAAGGTAGACGCTCGAAACAGCTGAAACTATAAACATAGACACATTCATATAGATACACACACACATGTACATGTGTATGTATGTACATTTACATGTATATATGTACCTATGTGTAACATACAAGATAAAATGTTGGTTAAAGGATTGCATCATACCTCGGTAATTAATCACGGTGGGTGGCTGCAAGTTAAGCTCAACCGGATCAGTTCGCTGGTTGCGTGCTGCAATTTCCGCCATTTTACAAATCAGTTTATATTAATTGTAACATAGAAAATGAAGTTAAAAATAAGAATGTTATAACACACACACAATTTCACATGTAAGTACCAAGTAAGAAGAAAGTAAAAGCTTTTATATGTTCACATAGGTCACACCGCCTTGACCTCCAAACTTCCAACTATGGAGGCCTATTACAAGATTTTCTTTGTTTTTATATCGTTTTTGTTAAATAAACAGCTTTTATCGCATATAAAGTTTTCACTATACATTTATGTATTTGAACAGTAATCAGAGGTTTTTGAAATTAAGAAACAAAAGAGAGAATAAATAAGCGAGATTGTAAAAACAATCTCAAATCGATGTCATTAAATAGGTTTACAAATCAATCTAGATTTCAGAATGGTTAATATATGTATAAACTACTAGTTTGGAAAGTCGCAGCAATTCAATTAAAGAGTAGTAACAAATAATAGAACCTAACGATTAGATGACTTGTGTGTCACGTAAACAACCTGTAACCAATTTTGGAACACAACTTATGAGGCTCATCATGTAAAAGGCACATCTCAAAACCAAATATAAAAGCAACATATAGAAATCAAAAAGAAAAACCAACAACAAAAGGTTAAAAATCTATTTCCCATGTCGAGCACGCAAAGCTAACCACCTTAAACAATGATTAAATATTTTGTGTAGGATCTTAACTCTGCTAGAAGTTTAAGTGGAACATATGAGATATCCAAACGTCATACAAGTCTAAAAGGAAACACAGTTTCAATATCCAAGCTCTGGTTTATAGGAATGGCGTGATCGATATACAGAACACCGTAGATAATCAAGGAAATGTAATTTCATAATCTCCAAAAGATAATTACCAGAAAAATAAAAGAAAACAAATATTCATAGATTCAATACCAGAGAGAAGCCTCTCACGAAACCCTTATTTGATATTTTGCTATTAGGAATGGGATCAAATACAAACACTTAAGTTTGTAAGAACCATAAGAACCAATACATAATTGACAAGTGTCCATCAATAAAAAATTAGTTTAGGGGTAATTTAGACTTTTTGACCATATTTATTTATAACTAATTAAAAATAATTACAAAAAATATAATCAGCACAACACTATATAATTAGCACAACATCATTAATCGTTCTTCATTATCAGCACATCGTCCTCGAATCGTTCTCCATTATCAACATAAACGACATTAGCACAACATCTTCAATCGTTCTCCATTATCAGCACACCAGATGTGCTGATTATATCTACTTTTGGTGTTTGTTTGTATTATTTTGTAATTAACACATAATCAGCACCTTATTAGCACAAATATAAAACACCTTTTGTTAACTTTTATTAAAAAACACTTTTATAAATACAAAAAGGTATAGCAATATGGTACTCATATTAAAGATAAAAAAATACTTGATTTTATGGTATATATTTAAAAAAAAAATAATGAAGTATATAAAAGTTATTTTAGTTTAAAAAACCTTGGTGGAATTTGTATTTAATAGAAAATGGTCAAATGACTAGCAATTTTACAAAATTACCCCTAATTTGTTAGTAGTAATTTTTAATTATAAGAGTTTTATTTATAATCAATATCAACCCTTGATTTAAATTAACAATGGTTCAGATCTGTTCTTACGGTTCTTATAATTAGCACTGTTTGTACAGGATCTCAACCCTTTGCTATTAATGATTCAATGAACATTACAATAAGCCTCGTCTACAATGATTCTCCCATTACGAAAAACTGAAAGCTATAAGATGATTACCAGAATGAAAGAGATCAGAACTCAGAAATCTTTGTACTAGGTGCTATGAAGAAATAGAAAGCAGCCAATCAAATCTACTCAAGCCCCAATTGACACATGAATCGTCATAAAAATCACATTTCTCCGCAATGAACGTATTTTTAAACGGTGATAATGTATAAAATAGTCCAGCTACATAAGTTCTTTCATTAAGGTCATCTAATTGTTAGGATTATTTTTATAGGCCATCAACTGACCAATGTACGTATTTAATTCATTTATATCTAGTCTTACCATGAATATTCACAGATTTTATACTAGAAAGAAGCCTCTAAGAATTCTATGAAACCTGTGAACAACTATTTATGTTATTAATGACTCAATGCATATACAATGAGAAAAAGAGTGAACACGAATACTCTCAGATTTTATGTGTACTATAAAGAAGCCTCTTAGAGTTATGTGAAGCCCTCAAAAGAAAACAAATGTGCTACGAGTGTTCATGATTCATAGTCAACCGTTTACGATTCACATACAAAAGGAAAACAAATGTGCTACCAGCGTACATGAATCATAGTCCACGGTCTACGATTCACATACAAAAAGAAAACAAATGTGCTACGAGTGTACATGATTCATAGTCAATCGTTTACGATTCACATACAAAAGGAAAACAAATCGACAAATATACAGATCATTTAAGTTAAGAAAATCAGAGGTTCACATTGATTTGGATAAAAGAGAAAGCCCTTCTCATCATCATAATAAAACCTAGGTATGAAGTATCATCAACTCAAAGGTATCATTAGAGATGAAATTGTCAAATAAAAAATTCAAGCAGTCCCAAGTGGACGTATGCATATTTATAGATTTGAAGAATCAGAGTAGCAAATACATATCCGAATCAGCAACAAACAACCCATGTTCGCCATCCGGACAGAAGCAAAACAATTTTTTTAATAGTGATAAAAGGATTCAAACAAATAATAAGTGATACATATACAATTCATGATCATTTATATTAAACTTATCAAAATTCATAGAGTAAAAAGGGAAAAATTGTGTTAAGACGTACAACAAAAAATCCTCTATTTTCACGAATTAAAACCTTAAATCTGAAGTTCTACTGACATGTTGTGATCAATCACCCAAATAATACACAACCCCCCTTTTAGATATCAGATCTCTATTTTCACGAATTAAAACCTTAAATCTGAAGTTCTACTGACATGTTGCGATCAATCACCCAAATAATACACAACCCCCCTTTTAGATATCAGATCCTAGACTCTTAGTAATCAACCTCGTACTTTACTACTGTAAGTACACTAGTTCAGAATCCTTAAATCAACAACAATTACTGCGATAAAATGTAGATTTTGGACATCGGAATCCTTTTATCAACAACAACAATTAAAAAATACATTGGAAATACAATTTTAGAGATGATCGCTTAAATCAACAACAATTAAAAAAATTACACACGCACAATGGCCAACTTGCAGCAAAAAAAACGTGAAATACGATAAACCCTAAGAAAACAAGTTACACAAACATTCTATCATCAAATGAACCAATTTAAGAAAATTGACAAACTTTAATGAGGTACACAATTAACAATCGAGCAGATGAGAATTAGATCGAAATTCAACCTGAGCTACAACGATGCACAATTAACAAAAGCTTTCAGAAATCAGAATTCTTTGCACTAGAGATTATGAAGAAATGAAGAGGCACACTCTGCCACCCTCCGTTTTTTATTTATAACTAATGAATAGACATTTATTGCTCATTGAATTTTACTTGTAAAATAATGTAATGTAATGTAATGTTAAGTTTACAAAACAAAAGAAAATACATACTACACTAAAACTTTTCAAATTAAGTTGTCATACACCCAAAGGAAATTAGTACATGATTTACATTGATAAAAAACAATAAAAACGAATACTAATATCGGTTACGCTAATACCAACTTCGATACCAATATTGTTTAGTTGATAGCATGGTTGTAAAAGTCGCTAGGCGCTCCCTAGTCGGTCGACCGGGAAGTTGAGAGTACTCGGCCTAGGCGGAGAGTACACGAGGAGTACTCGGAGATGCCAAATTATAAAGAAATTAGTTTTTGGAAATAAAATATATGTCAAATAACATAAATTTACTAATATTTATAACAAAATACGTGAAATTGATATTCATTCTTTAATACGATAGGAATAGAAATTATGTTTTATTTTATTTTAAGTCAAACTCGGCTCAAGTTGACCTACTAGATCCGATTTTGGCCAATGTTGACCGCATTTGATCGATTCCGAGTAATTAGTCGGAGTTGAAGAAAGTCGCCTCGGCAACCTACCTTGTAGCGACTACTCAGAGAGTACTCGGCCTTGGAGACCTTGTTTTACAACCATGGTTGATAGTAGTTTGGTACAACCCAAAAGGATATCAACACATGTATTTACTTCGATTAAAAACCTGAAAATGAATATTGATTCTGATAATACCGATAGTGGTATCAATGTTGTTCGGTCAACATTGGGTTGGTTCGTTAGGTACCAATTGAAAATCATTAAAATGCGTACCGACACCAGCTCCGAAAATACCATATCTACTTTGGTCTGTTACGCTACAAGTAGGGGTGTGCACGGTTTGGTTCGTTTCAGTTCGGTTATTGTGCAAAACCGAAATCTTAACTAAAATGTTCAGCTTTCGGAGTTTGAAAACCGTTTGGTTTCAATTTTAACGGTTCGGTTTTTGGGAAAAAAATTATGTAAGATAAAAATTTAAAAAGTATAAACCAAGATTTAATAATTTTTTTTAGATGTTTACATTTAGGTTATTATATTTAACCTACTTTTAATTAATATTATTTATATAAACCTAACTTTCTAATCTATTTTTATGTTTCTCTAAACTTTTTATTAAGGAATTTTCTTTTATAATACTTTAAAAATTATTTACTTTTTATGTAAAGTTTTTTATTTGTCGTAGACATGGATAAATCATTTTAAATTAATAAATTAATATTCTAATAGTAAACAGTTTACATTCAAGAATAAAATTAATAATTTATAATCGATATATATAGAATAGAAAAAAAATTTGTTCATTACACAGTTCGGTTTAGTTCGGTTTTGTTTTTTAACGTTTTTTTATAAAATGCAAAACCGTAACCGAACCGTAAGTTTCAATTCGGATTTTTCTGTTTTTTGTTATGTTCGGTTTTTCGGATTGATTAAATCGGTTTTTTGAGGTTTGGTTATTTAAGTTTTCTGCTCACTCCTAGCTACCGATACTCAGTATAGTTTACGATACCAAAAATAATATTTTTAATATGAGTATAACTCTATTTTCAATAAATTTATGCCGGATTATGGCAAAAAAATTTAAACACAAACATATATTTTCTTTTATGTTAACAAATGCAAAATATAAAAAAGTAACACTATAAAAATTTAAGTGGGTTAATGATATTAGTTATAACATAAGGGATGGAATTAAAAACTAAAAAAATAGGTTAACTTTGGATTATATTTATATAATACAAACAATGTGATACAATACGATACAATACAAGATTATTTGATATGATATGATATAATATTATTTGCTTTTATCCGTCTTTATAAAAAAATTTATCAAATACTTTTCCTTTAAGTTTTGCACATTTTATAATTATAACTACACATCATGAAAAGGTTAAATGGCTTAATACCAAGTTCAAAACAACTAGATATTTTAAAATATAAAAGAGATAATATGTAAATATTACTCACGATACGCGTTAGATTACATCATTGACGTCCAGAAGACGAAACGCAATGTCCAATGCATAGGGTGTAAATCGTGTCCTCCACCTGTAGGTCCCTCTCGGAGGATGACGAACCTAAACCTTGTTATACAAACCCACTAGCGAGTGCGGAATCCAAGCTAGCAAGCAAACCGGGATGAAGCAAGTATAAACACAAGCACACAAAGGTTCACCGATTAACACCACTGTATTAATACGTATGAAGGTTTCGGTTACAAGCACAATGTTTACAAATCTAACTTGCAAACTCTCAAAGTGTGTGTGTGTGTTTCGGACAGAATGCTCTCAACTCTCTCTATCTCTTGGTGTGCATCTCTATCCTCTAACATACACTGCATGGGTATATATATACCCAGCCCAGGATGTCTGACCGAAGGATCCGATAGATGTCACGAAGGATCATCTATCGATCACAAAGCCATCGAAAGATCTTCAAATACTTCGAAGGATTGCATATCCTTCGAAGTCCAACAATAACTTTCGAAGCATATCTTTCGATGAGATCGAAGGATCTACATTATCCTTCGATCACTCATCCTTCGAGACAGACAAGTTACAACCAATATCTGATTGTTTGGCCAAGTCAAACCAGGAGGACGGTTGACTTGATCAACTTACAGGACTGACATGGACATCGTTTACATCGTGACTAAATACAGACAAAGTACAGACACAAGTGCACCAACAAACTCCCCCTTGGCTGTAGCTTTGTCTCGATCTTCGATGTTTGCAGATTTGTCTTGATCTTGATCATCGTTGATCTTCATGTCTTCAAGACTCTGATGTCCTTTCGAGTCTTCAATGTCGGAGGATCTTTAAAGTCTTCACGTCTTGAAAGCAGAGAGTGTATCAACAAACTACCCGTATCATGTAGGAAGTGTGTTGACAAACTCCCCCTTAACATAAGCTCCCCCTTGAGTTATGCTCGTGAATGACTTGATCTTTATGAAGTGAGATCCTTGTGGTGTTGATAATGGCCAGCAGCAACTCGATCATCTTCATCTTTTGAGCGCCTTCTCGTCGTGTCTTCATTCCAAAGCTTGTCATCGACCATGTTCTCCTAGCCTTTAGAATCTGCACATGCAAGAAATCTAAACGCGTAATGAGAACAACTGCTTGGAATAGTTAGTATAAACAAAAGACACACAAATGACCATGTCACAATCAAACACCGTCCGACAGTTTGAAAGTTTAATAAATTTGTCAATTTGAAAGTTTTAACTTTCAAAACTTGCAAATTTCGACCGTTTATGAAGATTTAGTCAATTCGGTTTTCGTTCAGGTTTCAGGTAACGAAGACTCGAGCTCCAACATCGTACGATCGAAAATAAAGTAGAAATAAAATCTTTTTGGCTTTTATAAAGTTTATGTTAAAACACAGATTTTAGGTGTGTTTTTGAAATTAAAAGACAACAATTTTAATATCCTTTGAGTGTTATCAAACGACATCACCGCTAATGTCGTGCTGATATGCACCAAACGACGAAACTGTTTAAAAGAAAACAATAAAAGTTAAGCAGTAAATAAATATATACAGACATTCTTTTTGCGAGTTTCGAGGGTAAAAGAATCATATCAGTGTACGGTCATGCCAAAACACTCTTGTTATTCAGTTAGTTAACATTAAGATAAGCATCCTATAACAATTATCGGTATTGTTGTCCACTTAAGCTCAACTTATCAGATGTAATCATGGCGAGGGGATACGTTAAGGTATGATTTATACTTACCGACCGGTGTTCATCCACATCACGACACATTCCCGTATCAAGGTATGCACGAGAATTCATCTTACCGGTGAGTATACCGATTATCATCTGTTTGACCGTATAAAATGTGAGATACTCACTTATTTTGATTTGAAAACAAGCCCTATGTGATATAATCACTTATTGATGAGGAACTTGATTTTCATATGCATGAGGGCACAGGAGCAAGTCCGTGAACAGGTCAGTACTTTCGTACAGCAGAGAGACGAACTTGACTCCCGGATGAATGTGATATTTTATCACTTATTTGTTTGGACATGTGATTGTTTATCACTTATTGAGGTCGAATGCAGTATGTATTATGTACACGTATGTATAGTATCATGGAAGATCTAGACTTGCGTCCCCGTTATTTTTCGGTAAAAGATACAACCATGATACCCAGATGATAAGCAGCATAAAGACTGAATATCTCAGAACCTCGGCAATCTATCAAACGAAATTTCAGTACTAAGACCATATGCCAATGAATGGTTCCCACCTGGTCTTCAGTCGATTTAAGATTTATATCACCCTACACACTTTAAAATGATTGTGAGCCTACCGATACATCTTATATAGAGCTGCTTATCGTTTTTCATTTAAGGTTTAAAGAGGTTTGGATAGACCACTGATGTACTATCATTTTCTCTTTTGCTCGCCAGGAAACTCATTTTTGTTTTTCTATTGTTTTTGTGTTTTTTAAATTTTTTGATGTTTTTGGATTTTCAGATTTTCGGATTTACTCCCCCTAAAATCAACAAACTAAGACAAATTTAAAACACAAAGATATTTACAAAAATGATTTTCCGATGTTGGTTTACTCTTGCTTGACCTTAATGCCGTTTACCAATAATAAAAAGTCAAATCTAGATTTGTCAAATGCTTTGGTAAAAAGGTCGGCACGTTGGTCATCGGTGTGGACCTTAACAACATCGATTAGTCTTTTCTCAAAGCAATCACGTATGAAGTGATATTTGATTTCGATGTGTTTGGTCTTTGAGTGCTGCACAGGATTTTTAGTGATATCTAAAGCAGCAGAATTATCAACGTAAATAGGAGTAGTTAGGAATTCAAAACCGTAGTCCCGCAATTGTTGTTGGATCCAAAGAACTTGGGAGCAACAACTTGAGGCAGCAATGTATTCAGCTTCGCATGTTGATGTAGCGACGCATGTCTGCTTCTTGCACTGCCATGTGACTAGGCGATTTCCTAAAAACTGACATCCAGCCGTTGTGGATTTGCCGTCGATTTTGCATCCGCCAAAATCAGAATCACTGAAAGCTACCAATTCAAAGTTATTATCCCTAGGGTACCACAGACCGGTGTCAGGGTACGCCTTCAAATAACGAAAAATCCTTTTGACAGCTGCAAGATGTGAGGCCTTCGGGTTAACTTGATATCTGGCAAGCAGGCACGTTGGGTACATTATATCTGGCCTTGATGTTGTGAGGTACATAAGGGATCCGATCATTGCGCGGTAGTATGAAGGACTAACAGCTTCACCCTTCAAGTCAGGAGTAATTCCGTGATTAGTTGGCAATGGGGTACCAATGGGCGTTGCATCGGACATCTGGAACCGGCTCAAGATGTCACCAACATATTTAGTCTGATGGATGAATATCCCAGACTCCGTTTGTTGCACTTGTAGACCCAAGAAGAAATTCATTTCCCCCATAGCACTCATCTCGAACTTATCCTGCATAATGCGCTCGAAATTCCTACACAAAGCATCATTAGTAGAACCAAAAATAATATCATCAACGTATACCTGAACCAGAAGAAGATCTCCATCTTGTTCTTTGATGAAGAGAGTACAATCGATAAGACCTCTTCGAAAACCATTCTCCAGCAGATAGGTAGATAAGGTTGCATACCAAGCTCGTGGCGCTTGATGAAGACCATAGAGAGCTTTGTTGAGCAACCAAACCCGATTGGGATGGACAGGATCTTCAAAACCTGGAGGCTGTTCGACATATACCTCTTCTTCAACCACACCATGTAGAAATGCACTTTTGACGTCCATCTGATAAACCTTGAATCCTTTGAAAGACGCATAGGCTAGAAAGATTCGAATTGCTTCGAGACGTGCAACGGGTGCATACACTTCGTTGTAGTCGATCCCTTCAATCTGACGAAAACCTTGAACGACTAAACGAGCTTTGTTCCGAATAACCACTCCACGGTCGTCTTTCTTGCATTTGAAGACCCATCGAGTGCTAATCTTCTTGTAATTCTCAGGTCTTTCAACAAGCTTCCAAACACCAAGCTTTTGAAATTGCTGTAATTCTTCCTGCATGGCTTCAACCCAAGCACTGTCTTTCAACGCTTCTTTCCACGATTTTGGTTCTTCTTGTGACACGTAACACGCGAAGGACCAGTCATTTTGTTGACCAGATTCTCTTATAGCTGAATACAAACCAGCATTCCGGTTGTTTCTCAGCTGATTACGCGTCTGCACACCGCGATGGACATCTCCTATTATGTTCTGCTGGGGATGGGTATCATGAATTCTCATTTCAGGATTATCTGGCACACTTGCATTGATACCCAAATTGGTAAGATTAAGATCAACAACCAAATCCACACCAGGAATGTGGGTAGAGGTGGATGCATTCCCTTCAGCAGTGTCTACATTCTTCGTATGAGGTGTATCACCAGAGGCACCTTGAACAGGAGCAGCTGGAGCCGAAGATCCTTCAGCTGCATCATGATATTCATCATCTTCAGAAGAGTCATGATAATCAGCAGCATCTTCATAAACCTCATTTTGAACCATATTGTTGACAGACGAAGAAGCTTGAGGGTCAACAACAATAGGTCTAACCAATGGCGAGAAAGCAGCGTTGTCACTTTCCAACAACATCCTAGCCGCTGCTGATTCTTCGTCAAAGGTTGGCAGATTGAAGGAGTCAAATAGCCCATCATAATCGAACATCCACGGATCACCCGGAGCCCTAACAGGACTCGTGTACCTTTGAACCCTCACTTCGCTCCAAAGTTCAATCTTTTTGGTAGCTAGATTCCAAACACGAAAATTCGGAGTAGCATATCCAAGGAAGAAACCCTCGATAGCTCTTGCTCCAAACTTTCCATCCGGTTCAATCATAGTACATGGAGCACCAAACGGTTCTAGGTAAGAAAGATCCGGTTTCCTTTTCTGAAGGAGTTCGAAGCAAGTCTTGCCATGTCTCTTTACTGTAAGAACTCTGTTCAACGTGTAGCATGCAGCCGATACAGCCTCCCCCCAGAATTGAATAGGGAGTTCCGACTCTACTAACATTGTTCTTGCAGTTTCTATAATCGTCCGATTCTTCCTCTCTGCGACACCATTTTGTTGTGGAGTATAACGAGAACTGTACTCATGAAGAATGCCTTTAGAAGTACAAAACTCATCCATAACTTGATTCTTGAATTCAGTACCATTGTCGCTTCGGATCCTCTTCACTTTCAACGAATAGAGATTCTCCAACATTGTAAGAAGATCCTTGAGGATGCCAGGAGTTTGACTCTTGTGTGCCATGAAGGATACCCAAGAAAATCTAGAATAATCATCAGTAACAACTAGACAATAAGCATCTCCGAATGTTGTCTTGTGCTTCATAGGTCCAAAAAGGTCCATATGAAGACGTTCGAGAGGCATGCTGACAGTGTTGATTTTCTTCAAAGGGTGAGACTTCTTTGTTTGCTTTCCTTTTTGGCACGAGACACAGATATCTTGTAAATGAAAACTTCTCACAGGCACACCATTCACAAGATTATTTTTCACCAAATGGTTCATCTTTCTCAAGTGAATGTGTCCCATTCTTCTGTGCCAAGATATATACTCCTTTTCCGTGGCTTTTGAGACAAAGCAAGTGACTTGTGCAGATGTTGTAATCGCTTGGCTCATGTCGAGAATATAAAGATCATTAACTCTCGGAGCCGATAAGAGAATCCATTCTTGTGGAATTTTGAATCCAGGTTTCAGCACATAGCAGCCGGCATCATCAAAATGCACGGTGAATTTCTTATCGCAGATTTGCGACACACTGAGAAGATTATGATCAATTTGCTTAACATAATTGATCTTATCGAAGCACACGATGCCATTGGAGATACTTCCCTCTCCAGTGATAAATCCGCCTTTGTCACCCGCAAAAGCAACATACCCTCCTCTAATGTTTCTCATGTCGTATAGGAGCCGTAAGTCGCCAGTCATGTGCCTGGATGCTCCACTATCAACAATCCAATGACTATTAATAGTTCCTCCTAGAACATCCTGCACATGTCATAAAAACATCAGTTGAGGATGGGGACCCAAGCCTTAGTGGTCTTGGGTCGTCCCTGAGCATCACGAAACGTGAGCTCGATCTGTTGATGGTTTTCAAACAAATTAACTCCCCCTGAACTATCACCCTTTTTAGATCTCCAAGTTTGTCTTTGTTTACCAGATTGTGTATTCTGTACAGTTTCAGATTTTAATGGTTGTGACGAACTAGGTTTCCTTTTAACCGTTTTGACTTCAAATTTTAAAGCCTTTTCAACAGCTTTGATGTTATGACGTCGTCGTTTCGTTTCTTGTTCCTTAACAGTTCTTTTATCATGTTTTGTAGAAACAGAACGACGTTGTGAGTGACCTTGTTCAGAAGGGGTTCTTTCAACAAAATTTGGTTTGGGCGAGTTTGTGCAGTCTTTAATGATGTGCCCAAACTTCCCACATTTGAAACAAGTTCTCCTTTCAACAAACTTAGGAGAACTTGATCGACTAGCAGATGTCGAACCTGTAGAACCTGAGATACTTGCTCTTTCATCACACCCGTTTGTGTGTTGGGTGTAATTGTTATCGCTGTTACGTTTCAAAATCTTGACTTGTTGTACAAAATCAGTGTTTGATCTGTTTTCAAAAGTCTCAATTTTATCCGTACCTTTTGATGCCACAAATTTAACATCTTTTGCTTTCTTCTTGTAATGAGCTCCTTTTGATTCAACCTTAGCCTTTGGCTTTGGAGCTCGTTGTTGTTGTTTACCCTTAAAAGCAATTGGTTGTTGCTTTGTCGGTGACTTTTGGTTTCCAAATTGTTTTCTAATTTCTGATTTTGGAACAGGATCACATTGTGTTACCACAACTCCTGGAATGGTCTTTCCCAAAAATTTATTCGTAGTATCTTCAAACACTTTGTCAATCAAGGATTGATTGACATTTTTGATTGGAAAATCTTTGTTTGAATAGATTTTACTATCACCGACCAAAGTATACAACACATTATCACCTTTAACAGCAGACATACTTTCCTTGTCATTCCCGACATCTTTGACGGCTTTGACAGGATCTATCACTTGCTTGGCAACAGATTGCACGACAGGAGTAGGAGGATCACAAAGAATATGATTCTCAATTGGAATTTCTACTCCTTTCGTTTCATCAAGTGATTCATCCTTGTCACTCACATCTGAATCATAATCTGAAGAATCATAGTCCTCAATGGTTGGAGGACTTTGCTTCATGGATGATGACGTTTCTTGTTGCTCAGAGGATGTATTCGAAGAATTGTCCGGTTTGAACCCAAGGCCAGTAGCAAATTCCTCAACATCAAGAGGCACACTGGGTTCATACCGAGGCATTTCCTCCTCATCAGGCATCTTGGTATAGTTGTTCATCAAAGGGGGCGGACATTTCTTATACCCTATGCCTTTCTGATTTCCTTTCGGTTGTTGAACATCGATGATGTGATCAAGCACAAATTGAGAGTTAGAATAACTTTCCAATTTTTGTTTGATCGCATCATGCTCGCATTGGGCAATGGCTAATTGCTTCTTAGTTTCTTCCACAATGTTAATGTATTCATTTATACTTACTTGCTTGTGGTAAACTACTTTGTTAACCTCGGACACATTTTTCTTTAATGTTTCTATTACAGATTTAAATTCTTTTTCATTCCGAGTTAAAGCCATGTTCGCCTCTTTGCATTTCGACAGTTCAATAACCAAATTCTGATTATGACTATGAAGCTTTTCTGATTCAAGCTTCATATCAGCACATGATTTACAAACACTAGGAGCAGGTGGTTCAGAATTTACCTGACTAGAAGAGGCTGAACCGTTTGCCATAAAGGCAGTTTGAAAAGAAAAAGCTCCTTCTTCAGAAAATAGCTTCTCCATTTCCTTTGATGCAGTAGCAGCCTTCCTAATCAGAATTGATTTCTGACATTTAAGCTCATCAACTTCATTCAGTAGATCCTGAATATCATCACCTCCTTCCTCCTTCACATCAGACTCTAAGTAATTATCCCCAGAAACAGAGCCTTCTTCATCAGAACTTCCAGAATAACCAGAACTGTCATCACTTCCAGAAGACTCTTCTTTATGAACATGCTCGATGATCTTTGCATAACAAGCTGTTCCACTTCTCTGATCATTATCACCAAACTGCACTGACCAGTCACATCCCTCATCAGCTTGAACAGCCAAAGCCCGATTGGGATTTGAAGTTCCAGGCTGGCCTTGATTGTTATTAACTGCCACCATCCTCCTCTCACGGTTTTCTTGTTGGGCATTCACATTTGTAGTACTCGTCTGGTTTCTGAAAGGGTTGTGATTGCCATGTTTTGTTGGTAGAGTGCACTCACGTTTGAAGTGCCCTTTATTACCACAATTGAAGCATGTAACAGCGTTGATATCAAACCCATACTTCGTATCTTTCTTTCCTTCCAACGAAGTTCTACCAGTACGAGCCATGAAGTCTTTGGCCCTTCTAACCGCACTTGCAAAAGCCCACTTAATATCCATCAACTCCATTTCTTCCTTGTCGATCTGTTGATAATCTTCATTGGTCATGTTGATGTTTCCAAGCTGACCTGCTACCAAACCACAGTAAGCACTGACCATTGTATTAATAATTTCCATGTGCTCCTTAGCAACTTCAATGCTGAGATGTGAAAGGTTTGAATTATCGACTCGGATTGTGTGAGGATTTTGAGGTTGAGGATTGTTTGTATAATGAGCCTGCTGTTGTTGTTGTGGAGGTTGGACTTGTGGCTGTGTTGGGACAGGAATGTACGACCTCGGATCAAAAGCTGGAGCAGCAGTTGATTGAGGAAACGGAAGAGAACTTGAACTTGTGTTGGACACAAATGCAGTTTGCAGCTTAGGTTGCTGAGCTGCAGCAGATCTTGCCAAAACATCGAACCCTGGAAGGTACATTTCTGTATTCTGAGGAGCGGGAGCTCGTTTTGCTTTCCTGATTTCTTCATCATTTTTATGTTCCAGCTTCTGAATGAACTCATAGATGTTAACAGTGTCTAGAGTTCCAGTATGCTTCAACAACTCAATAAACGAACTCCATTTTGGAGGCAAGGCGTCAGCAAACCTATTCACCATGTCTTGTTGAGTGGAGACAACCCCATAAGCACACATTTCACTAATCAAATGATAGAACCGTGTTGTCATATCATTTAGAGTTTCGTTTTCCAAGAATTGAAACGATTCAAACTCTTTCTTCAACAAATCATGACGAGACTTTCGAGTAGCTGCATTGCCTTCTCCTCTAGCAACTAAGGCATCCCACAATGTTTTCGTGGTCTTGCAGTAGGAGAACTGATGATATATATCTTTGTTGAGTGCTTGTGTAAGTGTAGCAAAGGCCTTTTTCTCCAATTCATAAGCCTTCTTGTCATTTTCCAGCATGTTAGCATAACCTTCTGAAGTCAGTTCTTGACTAGATTGTGAGTCCAAAGATCGGTGCTCTGCCCTAGATTGTGAAGTCAGTTCTTGACTAGATTGTGAAGTCAGTTCTTGACTAGATTGTGAAGTCAGTTCTTGACTAGATTCTGAAGTGGAAGCTGCAACTTCAAGATTAGTATTGAACGCATTGATGAAACATGTCCAAAGATCGGTGCTCTGCCCTTGAACATACGTGTGAAAACGGTTTTTCCATGATGGAAAATCGTTCATATGGTTCAACTTCGGTGGACGATTGTTGCTTCCTGTTTCGCTTTCACTAATCAAAAGGTTTTGAATGCTTTGACTTTGATTGGATACCAAAGCCCATTGACTTGGACTGATTGATGGCGGTGGAAACATACTCTTTGCCCAAGCTGCAGCAGAAGTTAGTTCTTGACTAGATTGTGAGTCCAAACTCCAATCCCAAGGACTTGTACAACTCATTTTGATCAAATACTAATAGAAAACCTACACAAACACAAACTGTTAAATGCAAACAGACACGAATTGAAAGATACTGATTTGTTCGAAAGATCAAGATTTGTTCGAAGGATCAACAGTGTTCGTATGATCACTGTTGAGTTTCGAGCAAAGACTTCGAAAGATTCACAATTTTGAAAGATCCTTATCTTTCGAACACAGATCTCGAAAGATTCACAATGAAAGATCCTTATCTTTCGAGCAAATATCACGAAGGATTTACAATGAAAGATCCTTATCTTTCGAACACTAATCTCGAAAAGATTCCAAGAACGAAAGATAATGCTTAGACTTTGAAAGACTACTCGAAAGATGCTTATCTATCGAGCTGTCTTTGATCGAAAGATGGTCTTTCGATGTCGAAGGATATCTTTCGAAAGCTCTGACACACCTGTCAAAAAGGTGACAGGTTGGTGAGAAAGGTGATTGGTTGGTGTACCAACTTTCGGCAGAAGGGATGTTCTGCACACGATTTTTCACCAACTTTTTGACTTTCAAATAAAATTTCCCAAAAAGGCAAACCTTATCCAACAAGTCCAGTCACCGGAGATAACCGGAATCTTGGCCGGAAATAACCAAAACTTTTAGAACAAGATTTTTAAGTTACCCAACCCAACCTTGAACACTCCCGAAAGGTTTAGAACACGTTTTTCAGTTTAAAAATGCAAGAAAACCACCAAAATCGGGTGCTAAACCAAGTGTCCAAACACACCAAGAACTTGAACAAACCCGGTTTTAAACAAGATAAAGAGCCACGGCTCTGATACCACTTGTAGGTCCCTCTCGGAGGATGACGAACCTAAACCTTGTTATACAAACCCACTAGCGAGTGCGGAATCCAAGCTAGCAAGCAAACCGGGATGAAGCAAGTATAAACACAAGCACACAAAGGTTCACCGATTAACACCACTGTATTAATACGTATGAAGGTTTCGGTTACAAGCACAATGTTTACAAATCTAACTTGCAAACTCTCAAAGTGTGTGTGTGTGTGTTTCGGACAGAATGCTCTCAACTCTCTCTATCTCTTGGTGTGCATCTCTATCCTTTAACATACACTGCATGGGTATATATATACCCAGCCCAGCATGTCTGACCGAAGGATCCGATAGATGTCACGAAGGATCATCTATCGATCACAAATCCATCGAAAGATCTTCAAATACTTCGAAGGATTGCATATCCTTCGAAGTCCAACAGTAACTTTCGAAGCATATCTTTCGATGAGATCGAAGGATCTACATTATCCTTCGAACACTCATCCTTCGAGACAGACAAGTTATTAATGAGATTTCGAGTTGCAATCTAAGTCGAAATCTCATGGTTTCGAGTTATTAATGAGATTTCGAGCTGTATGTTTATATCGAAATCTCTTATGAGTCTCGAAACCTACTGTCAACAGCTGTTAGTGTGAAAAGGTTGGAAATTCGAATGTTTAGGGATTACGAGATTTAGTTTCCTATTTTAATGTTGATCTAAGTTTATCAAAATATTTCAAAATAATATCCATTTAATTTTTATAACAGATTTCAAAATTTAAAAGATAAAATTTAGATCAAAACTAGGAAAAATACTCAATAATCTAAATTTCATTCTAAAGAATAGGAATTGTTTCAAATTTCTCATAAGAACATAAGATGAACCCACAAATAGAAAAAAACATAATTCTGAAATCCAAAATCTGTTATTTTAATGATTTCGGAAAGGTGACTTAATATGTTATAATTTCGGAACGGTTATAAGACATCAAAGCATAAGATCCGAAATTGTTTATGAAGAAAAACTCGAAACAGGGTTTCGAATTTATGTTTTTCCTGAAACAGTGATTTCGAGATACTTGGTCTCGAAACAGGCTTTTAAATTTTATTATGTTTTCAAAACTCTGTTTTCTATATTTCAATCCCAGAATAATGAATACGAAAACAGAAATGATTTATCAACATATGCTCTGATACCACATGTTGATCAGTTCTGTTTAAACATAATGGAAAACATGAAAACATACCTTTGATTGCAGTAGACAGGCCAGCAGAGAATCCAGATGGAGACGCAACAATAAGGTTTGACATGATTGTCAGCTTGATTTGGTTCCTCCTTAGGGTGGAATCTAATGAAAACCGTTGTTTAAGAAAATTTTTACAAAAACTTCAGCTCAGCCCATCTGTCCGAATGGACAATGTCCATCCGTCCGGATGACCTGACCCTGACGATTTCCGTGGTTTAATTCTTGTTAACATGACTGTGAAAACATTTTTAATCAAAACTTCAAAAATTTTAACGGTTCACAAACAACCACAGACCATCCACCCAAATGAGCCATCCGTCCGGATGGAGCCCATCCGTCCGGATGGAGTGGACCCATCCGTCTGGATAGACTGTTGGACACTTAACTCGCTTTTTAGCCCACTCGACACTCTGATTTCGACCGTGTCAGCACTTGGAAGACTTATGCTTGTGTTCCCGTACGCAGGCTGATCTGGCGCTCCCTTCAATCCAATCCAGATTGTGTTTACTTGATAAACACACACTGTGAGTATACTCGAACCCATTTTCATTTAACGCACTTTTGGGTGTTACATACGTTCTCTATCAAAACATAACACACAACGCAAACACTTATTAAACGCTAACCGCTCCCGCATGTTATACGTGATTTGTTTAATGCTTGTTACTATGTTTACACAGTGTTACACTAGACCGCCTTTAGCAACGATAGTACTATAGTTTGGACTCCGCACCTGTTGTGAATAGGGGTTGCTAAGGATCACATTACTTTACTTCACGTGTTCGCTTCGGTGAACATGTGTCGCGCATACTCTACATCGCAGTCACGTGGTTAGGTTGTATCATTGTTGGTAGTTACATGCTTCGCTCGTTACTGTTACATGTTGGTTATGCGTAAACACTTTTCATATTCTATATGTGCAAACTTGTGTACTCACCTTTACTTTATGTATTGACTTTTATTTTAACGTATGTGACTGTAACACCTCGAAATTTTTCATCCTATAAAGTAATGACACGTGTCATAAGTTTGCACGTGGTAATAAATACTACAGAGGGACTAAAATTGACAAACATAGAAAGTATGTGAATTCAAGGGTTCAAAATATCAACAAGGGATAAATATACTTTACAGTGACCCTACATGATGCTCGTACCTTCAAACGAATGAATCATGGATCATACGGAACGAAACATGGAAGAAAGTGAGAGATATTACAAGCTACAGGGGTTAAATGTGTCAACATGTTTAAGTTGTACCTCTGAGTGACCCTTTAACAAACCTGAAGCTTTGTAACGGTAAAATATGCTCACTAGAATGCACGATATAAATTTCATCAAGTTCCGTTATAAAATGAGAAAGTTATGATCGAATTCGTACGCGAGGGGTTAAAAGCGTCAACATTGAAAGTTATGACTTTTCGGGTAGTAATAAACTAACCGAGGACTAATAAGTTGGGTAAAAGCCACGAGGCCCTTATACGTAAATAAGAAAGGCCCAAAGTGCAAAGTTACCCCTTCGAAACGCCAGAGCCGGCTGCAATAATGTAAAAAGATTTGAAAAATCTTACAGTAGGTCTCAGGCGGGCCGCGTAAGAGTTAGCAAGGACTTACGCGGGCCGCGCCAGCAGTAGAATGATTTGTTTCTGTCAGAAGGATTCAGGCGGGCCGCGTAAAAGTTGGAAGGACTTTACGCGGGCCGCGTCAAACGCCCAGATGCAGAAAACGTTGGCAGCAACACTGTTTGGTGTTTTAACCGACTCTCGGCCATTATTATCAGTATGGGCGCCCCCTAAACGACCCCTAGGACTCAGGGACACTTGTTGGTTATCTGGTTACACTTGTAGACCTTGTTGTCATGATCTAATGCATCCAAGACTACTAGATAAAGGCCTTGTATTGCAACATTGTAACCACACCTTCATTCATCACTTCTGATCATTTCTGGAGCTCAAGAATCCTCTCTAAGCACCTCTGGTCGTGTACTAGACTTCTGTAAGTGTGCTTAACCCTTCTTAGTTGAGTTTTTGCTTAGTTATAGCTTAAAAGTCAATACGTCGTAATTAACGATTGACTTAACGATTAATCACAAATGGTCCAGTGATTAGTCGAATCAAAGGTAGTTATATGTTGGTAATTATGTGGGCATTAAACCCTTAAAAGGGCACCCTCTGATTCCCACTCTAACTAGTTCAAATGCCGGGTCAAAGTTGCTTAGAAAAAGTCAACAGAATGCTAATTTTCGATTTAACGCATAATTAACAATGTAGATGGCATGTAACCTGTTTTATCACTCATATAACTTGATAATAAGTATTATAACTGGTCTAAGCTTGTTTGATCCGACCATTTACTGTTTTGACCCGGTTCGGAACCGAAAGTCGCAAAACTTTGACTTTTGCTTTGACTTCAGTTCTGACCCATTTTGGTATGACTTAGATATGCCTTAGGACTCTCTTAGGACCAGGTTACATGATGGTATAACCCTTTGTGGCTGGTTCGTTGTTTGTCCGAGTCGTTTGCACATTTTCGTTATATGCTTAAAGTTGACCATAATGCCCTTTTGATCTTAAAACGAGAATTTGGATATGTGAAAGGACAGTAACCTTAGTTACTGATTTCTAAACATGTCCCTAAAATTTCATGTCAATCCGAGGTCTAGAATAGGAGTTATGCTAAATAGCGCAATTAAGAAAACTTTTGTAATTAAACGGCACAATTGGCATAAAGCCTATCTAAACCCAAATTTTGACACCAAACCTTTTACACACTGATGTAAAATAATATTTTGGGATTTTTAAAGATTCTTAATTATTTTTAACCTGCTCATAACCTGCGGCTATGGCATTGATTCGGTGAATACCAAATATACCCTTTACGGACATAAAATGAGTTCTACATGGTATTTTGACCCGAATCCAATTGCTACTGATTTCATATAATAAATAAAGTATTTTGAACTTTATAACCTGTTCAGAAAACTCAGATTTCCTATATAACCCGGAAACCTCTTTTATAATCTTTAAAATGACCAAAATACCTCTACGGGGCGTATATTGGGATTAAACTCGTTATGGGCATAATGGAAGGTATCCTGCAGATACCACAACCTCTTTAGAGCATATTAACTTAGGAAACCTGTGTAGGACCCTTACGGTTACCCGGTACGCCATTTACGCGTTCGGTTCGGTTCGGTTTATGTAACTAGTTTACATAAATTAGCCGAAACGGGTCAAACCTTGTCGTTTTTATCTCAAAATCCAGAATGTGATTGGATTACCCATATTAAACAAGTCTTCAAACTTTTCGAGTCTAAAGCACATTTTATTCTGGTCTTCGCTTAATCGTGCATTCGAAGCGTATCTTTCGTTAAAACTAACCGGTCTAAAGTTTAAGCTTAATCAAAGACCCGTTAGGATTCTAATAGGTTATTATAAAACTTCGTTCTAGAATAGGAGACTCGGTAAAAGATACTTGCATTAGTTGTTTGTGAATTATACTTGCAAAGGTAAATACTTTTAACTTATTTCCCTATACGGGCTTGGGGTACGGTATATAGAATACCGCTTGGTCGGGCATTTGACCTTAATCGATTTGTGGTTAAGTATTATCAAGATGACCCGTTAAAAAATTTGATTGGTTTGCTTAAAGCCTTTGGGGGGTTAATGACCATGTCCCGGATATCCCTGGCAAGATCTTACGAGATGGCCACGACCTAAGCACGGGGTGTAGGCGTACACCTGACAGCTGCATATGAAAAATGGTATCCCACTTACGGATTAACCTTGTGGGTATTATACCTGTGGTGTGTCTATTAGTCTTTAACCCGGTCTACGGAACGGGCTACTGAACGCAAAGAAACATGTAATTCGTTTACAAGTATTATATTAAAATAATTATCCCAAGTTATAAAAGTTTGTGCCACGTGCATTCAAATCAATTTTATTAAACCTTTTACAAAAGTGTCGGTTGAATGTATTTACCAGTGTAAACTGACGTATTTTCCCAAAAAGGTTAACTGCAGGTACTAAACGAACTAGGCTGGCTTTCTCCTAGCGTCCACAATAAGTCTCGCCAGCTTGGACGTCAAACTGTTGAACATTATTCCTATTTTACTTTGATCCCCTGTGGATTATTTCAGCTACTTGTGATACACGATATTACAATTATATTTAGTTGAAATATATCTATCTTTTGCTTCCGCTGTGCATTTATATATTGTGTTATTTGACTCTATTGTTGCCAACTACGTCACGGTAATCCCCCACCGGGCCCACCGGTGAAACGTGTGGAAATCGGGGTGTGACAGGTTGGTATCAGAGCCAATGTTGAGTGAATTAAACACTATCCTTATGTGTTTAATCTCAATGACACAATTGCACATACTCGAGTCTAGACAAGAACATAGGACGAATTCGAATTGTTGTTCTAGTTTGTCCTTAATTGTTTGTTGTTGATTTAAAATTGTTTAAGCAGGAATATGCCACCAGCAATCAGAAGAGGAGGAAGAGGCAAAGGCCCAATCACTACCCATAATGATCACGAGGCCAGACCTTCACACATGCGAGCTCCTTCCAGCACAAGGAGTGATGAACCTCAGAGGAACAGGAGGAACCTCTTTGAGCCCGCTAGACGGTCTACCTCACACAGTTCGACACCTTCATACCGTCACTCTTTTGGGCCGAATTCGGAAAACGAGCCCGATAACCCTCAACCTTCATTTATACCTCTCCAGCGTTCTGCTTCGCACCGTTCTTTTGGCGACCCTAATCCTGTCTTTCAGGGCCGATTCAACCCGGCAAACTTTATCCAAGAACCGGTAGGTTTTAACCCTCTAGGACCAGAGGACCATTTCTCCGAAGACAATGCGATAGATATGGACGAGGAGACGGATCCCGTCGAGCCTGCAAGAGGTACCCCCAACCATCCAATCGAGATCTCTGATGGGTCATCCTTCCATGGAACACCCTATCAGGGTCCAGAAAGTTATCAGGCGAGGTTCAACCAGTGTGAGTAGTAATTTACACCCTCTCACCATTTATCGCCTCATGAGCAGCAACAACAGCAGCAGCAGGATCCTTCCGAGGATTCGCGTTTCGTGGCAGTTACGCCACCGCCTCCAGCGCCACCTAAATTCATCAAGCACCTCCAGATCCGCCAAGGCGTAGGAGAACAGGCGCGCGGATGTCTACACGAGGAGAGGATTTTCACTTTAGCACCCCTCGCCACTCAAGTGGAAGTCATTTTCCGCCACTGCCTGAAGACCCACAAATGGGTGGACCTTTGAACCACCCTGCAGAGGTGAATTCTGCACCAGTTGCACCACCTCCGCCACCTTTCGGCTATGATAACCCGATACCTGCATATGCCGGTTCCATAGCATATAACCCGTTTGAGCTGCCGACTCACACTCACTATAATTATGTTGACGCTGACCCATACTTGGTAGCGGCTAATTACAACGCCCTCCATCCAGAAGGACCTTATGGAAATCCTTGGGGACTGGGATACTCAGCTCATGGGTACCCAGCACCTGCTAGACCTCCGGTTCAGCAGCCATCGCAGCAGCCACGTTTTTCCCCACCGGAGCAGGAAGAAATCCTCCACCGTTTGAACAGAGTGGAATGAGACTTTGAGCAAGAGCGTAAGAACAATCGTGGATTCCTCAAAGGCCTAGCAAACCTGTAAAAAGGGAAGAAGAAGCGAGATCATTAGTCTCTATATGTACTATTGTATTTCCTATTTTAATCAAGTCCCTGTGTGGACATTTATTTGTTTTAGTCCCTGCGTGGACATTTATTGTGTGTTTAGTCCCTGCGTGGGCTTGCCTTTCAGTCCCTGTGTGGACATCTATCCTAGTATTTGGTCACTGCGAGGACTTGTTTTCTGTATAACCTCTGCGTAGGTAATTCGTCTATTAAAAGTGTCACGACCCCCGACCCCACCTGGACGGAATCGGGAGCCGCGAACAGCCAAATGGTACCGGTGATTATTTTGAAAAATATTGCAGCGGAAATTTCATCAGAACCGTGAGTTAGGAAAAATATCAGAGTTTAGAAACACCGGATTTTATTTAAATAGGTGGAATAAATTCCATTTTTACAAAGGTAGCTTTTAATAAAAACAATATTTCTTAATTTGATTTAATTAATAAAATAAGCCACTTCTTGAAGCCCTTCAGTGCCGTATCCAATTCTTACTCCAAGCTACTGTAATCACCTGAAACGCGTTTTAGAAAGGTTTTGTCAGCAGGAAATACTGGGTGAGTTCATTCAGGTTTTATACAAAAACAGATTTGTTATAATTTACAGTATTAAGAGCGATTACAATGTTTCTGATATCAAACCAACTACCCACGGTATTTTGTCACTCGACCCATTGGCCCTCTCATTGTCCAATGGTGTCTGTGACTATGGTCATGTCACCCCTTGGCTGCCCCAATGGTGAAGATTATCAAGTAATGTATACAAAACCCCACATACCGGCTGTAACTTGGTGATTACAAAGACTTAATCCCTGTAATTATAACTTTGAAAATAATTTGGAGTTCTATAAAACAGTTGATAAAAAGAGAATGACTCACATTATAAACATGCAGTATTGATTTAACAAGTTTCCTGATTCAAGCTCTTCTGAGAATTAGCATCTACTTTGATTGTAAGTGTATGGGTAGAGTTTAGTCTACTGATAAGCCTGATAACCTAATTTAAACTATAATGCATACGAAAACTAGGTAAATAACTAATACAGCTGTGAGTGCAATAACGTCTGTAGCTTCCGTCAACATGTAGTCATATTTTGTATAGTTGTATATGTTTTGTATGTAAAGCAAGTCAGGATACGACGATGTTTTTGTTAAGTGCTAAAGCTGCCAGCCGATCGGCTAGCCCAGCCGATCGGACAACCCAACCGATCGAGTAGGTTGTTCGATCGGTTAGCATTGTCAGCCGATCGGCTAGCCCAGCCGATCGGCCAGCACTCTCATATCCTGACCTTGCCTATAAATAGCTGTTCGATCAGCTTATTTAGGACCTTTGACACTTTCACTTTCTAGCAACCTTATGTCAGTCTGAGTTCTCTCTGGTTCTTGTACATTTTCATATCATATCAATAGAATATCAGACGGTGATTCAGAGTAGAATTTTGTCTTCGTATATCTACTATGTGATTACATGAATTCCGCGCATTGATCACTTACGATTCAACTACGTTTCCGAACAAGAAGATCCCATCCGAGGGACCAACAAGTGGTATCAGAGCATTAGGAAGCTGAATCGAGATCTGCAAAGACGAATTCACTGGAATTCGAACCGTTCTTGTTGATTTAGAGACGAATTCACCGGAATTCGAACCGTTCTTGTTGATTTAGAGACGAATTCACCGGAATTCAAGCCGTGTTTGCTGTTTCGGAGACAAATTTCGCCGGAAATTTGTTATTTCTACCGATTCAACTCAAATTTCACCGGAAATTTGACCGATTCTTCTACTCTCTTCTCAGATCTAGCTTTATTTTTCACTTTTCACCATAAAATCGGAAAAACTTAAAATTTAGAGTGATTTTACGGTTAAACTTTGACAAATTTACTATATATCGATTCGCAATCATCAGAATTACAATCCTACAAGTTTTCATAATCAGATTCAACCTAAAACTTGTTCAAATTGATCAAAATCTATGGAAAACTGTTCATGTTTGCTGATGTCAGCCGGTCGAACGACCTAGCCGCTTCATATACTTGCTGACGTCATCATTCTGTTTGCATAACCGTTCAAATATTTTCAGATAGAAAGTGTTGCTGACATCATATTTCTAGCCGATCGAACGAGCAAATCGATCGGACAGCATTGTTGAAATTTGATATTGTTGCTGACATCATATTGCTAGCCGATCGAATACGCCATTCGATCAAACAGTAATTGAGTGATGTTTACATAATTCTGTTTGTCATTCGATCGAACTAGCTGATTGATCGAACGAGCCAACCGATTGAGGGTGTGCTGATCGATCGAACGAGCCAACCGATTGAGGGTGTGCTGATCGATCGAACGAGCCATTCGATCCAAGTGTCTTTGTGATTACATCTTTGAAATTCAAAAATCTTCTAAGTGTTTGATAAACATCTCAGGTACTTAACAATGGAAGAATTCATGAGCCCGTTCAGTGAAATGTATGCGTTTGCTGGTAACAGTGGAGATGATTCAACAAACCGATCGAATGAGAATACTCCAAGTACGAGAAAGACGTTGTCTGATGCACTTAGTGTGGAAAGCGCTTATGGAACCTATAATAAGCCACCAAAGCTGTTAGCAATTGAAGAATATAATCGGTGGGCAAAACGATTCGAGGAATGGTTGAAAGCCTTCGCGTACCCCAGTTGGAAAAGCTTAAACAACGGTTTTAACAATGGAAGAGAAGATTTTGAAAACATGTCAGAAAATGAAGAAATCGAATACTTTGTGGCTGAACAGAAATGTATAGCTTTGATTAACCAATTAGTGAGAGAAGATATAATCTCACTGATTGAGTATTCAAACGCAAAGGATCTTTGGGAAAAATTACAAAAGAAATGTGTGGGTACTGCAGAGATCAGCAAAAACAAAAAGAAATTACTAAAAAAAGGAATTTGATCTGTTCAAATGTCTTAAGAATGAGTCTGTTCCAAAAATGATTGAATGTTTCAGACATCTGAAGCTGGAGTTGGCGAGATATGGAGTCCTATACTCTCAAGAAGAACTAGTTGACAATTTATTTGACTCTCTGCCAGACGAAATGGATTGGCAATACTTCGCATTGATGATCAAGAATACAATCCAGCCAAATGTTCTAACAGTTGATTTGCTGATAGAGAAACTTGAGAGTCATGAGCTCGAAATAAAGAAAACACATAAAGTCAATCACTCGTTATATCAACAAAATGTGGAACTTTATTATCCAAAGGGCTTGATTCAAAAGACCGGATCTCCGAAAATAGCCTTCACTGTAGAAAGTTCACAACCAAAGAATCAAGAAACCTCACACAGTGGTTTTCATGGAGGAATGTCTTCCAACACTACAAGTCAAGGACCATCTTCAAGCACATTAAACCAACAGCAATCAGCACCAAAAAATGTCTTTCAATGTAACATTGCAGTTGATTTGAAAAATGGTTAAAATTTCAGTGAGGAGTCAGCGAAACAACAGACGGTTTTCTTAGCATCTGTATTGGAGTCATATGAATGGTTAGTAGCTGGGAAGATTGGTAATACCAATCTGACGAAGGAAGATTATGATCAGATAGATCCTGAAGAAATGGAGCTGATCGATATTCGTTGGGCTATGGCCAGTGCTGTTCGTCGAGCACAGCGTTTCATGGAAATCACCGGCAGGAAAACAATTGGTGGTCCATCTACCAAATTGGGTTTCGATAAGTCTAAAGTGACATGCTTCAAATGCAAACAAAAAGGTCACTTTAAACGTGAGTGCAGAAACGAGTATGCTGACGAGTCTGCTAATCCGTTCTGAGAAGATTACTATAAGAAAGCCATTTACCATCAGAATAAATCAGAACCTCCTAGGCTGAAGCAGATTGAAGAAAAAGATAAGGAAAAGTCAAGAGCTCTAGCGGTCATTCATGACGATGAAGGATATGACTGGAGTGAGATATTGCCTGAGGAAGACGCCAGTTGGTTACGCGTTCGCAGCAGGAAAGATTGTTCCGTTTAAAGACATAAGAACAGAAGAAGAAAAGTTTGTGAACAGAAGAATGAAAGCCCAAACAAAAGTGTGACAACTCGAGTTTCCGAGATTCCACTTTAGCATTTATTGCACGTTCACTGCTTGTTTAGTTGTTTAATTGCATAATTAGTTTACTTTGTAACTGTATACGTTTTGGTTCAATAAAGTGTATTGTCATTGTGCATGGTTATGTGTTAAGTGTTGACAAATACATGAACTTGGTGATGAAATTGTAAATTACATTGTGATGGGTGTTTTATGTAAAAGAAGATACTTAGGGGTGAGTAGAGTAGTTAGTGAAACTTTAATCACTCTTAACCCTAATCCCCTTCACTAATCATTCACACAATCATCAGACGTACCTAAGATTTCTCTACAATCATTTGCTTCATCATTGGCACAAGCTCTCTATCATTACTCTTGATCCCTCTCTTTATCTAGAATCAATTCAAGGTAATTGTTTAATGATTGTTTGTTGTTATCAATTCTTGATTATGTGATTCATGGAAACCCTAGTTCTACATGTAATGGTTCTGTGTTTGATTGATTCTGATTATTACGAAATGTTTATGACTAGAAGTGTAATCAAATGATTGATAATGAGATGCCTGTAAGATAGAGATGTTTGAATTACTGATTTGATTACTGCAATGCAAAAGTATGAGATTAGGGTTTCATGATCGTATAAACGTAACTGTTACACTGAGTTTATGTTCGTATGATTGATGCTGATCTTTGATTTCACGTATAGTCCGAACTTTATATTGAATGGACATGGTCCAAATTTTTTGACAAGGGAAACTTGTCCGAATTTTGTATTGAGAAGGCTAATGTCCGACTTTTATTCATGCACATATGTCCGACTTTTGTTTAAGTTGTGTTGTCCGAATTTTTGACAAGGGGAGCCTTGTCCGATTTTTGTAAGTGTCAAAAGGGTCCGACTTTTGTATAAGGGAGGGGGTCCGAGTTTTAAAGGGGGGATAATGGTCCGAGTTTTAAGGCTTAAAGCCTTGTCCGACCTTTTGAATACACATGGGGTCCGAACTTTTGGTTGTGATACAAGGGGGTCCGAATTTTTATAAAGGGAAACCCCTTGGTCCGAGTTTCATGTCTAGGGGACATGGTCCGACTTTTCTAGTGGCACATAAGGTCCGAACTTGTATGATGTTGCTATGTATGGTCTGAATTTTCATGCCTTGATGCCTTGTATGAGATGGTGGTCTGAATTACATATGTTATATATAATCAGAACTTTACAGAGTAATGTATGAACCAAGTTTACTTGTACACACCAGTGTTAGAGCCTACTGAATGTTTCTATATGTTTCTGTACATTACAACCTGCTACTTGCTACTGTATGCTACTGTATCTGACTGTATGACATGGTTTGTATGAACAATCTATGTCACGCTATTCTGTACACAATTATCACACAGAACACAATTGCTTGGATATCAAAGACTTGTAAACCCTAATTGAATGCAAACACTTACATCAAATTATATGCAATGTACCTAGGTCGTGTGTAACGGACTTAATCATTAATTAACCCTAGAAGCAATAACATACCGAGCAAACCAAGGTGAGTTCACACCCTTACAAAGGCATGGGATTCCCAGGGTTTGGGAATGGGATTGAAGGAATGGGATTTGATTAGATACTTGTACTTACACTGTTACTAGACTATCTACCATCGTCCTCGGATGCGCAGGACACATACGTAAAACCTACGTATACTTGTACTCATCACTGTCCTCAGGTTGCGAAGGACACTCACGTAATACCTACGTGAACTTATACTCACTACTGCCTCGGTTGTGTCAGGCACTTACGTAAAACCTACGTAAACCCCCGCGTACCCCTGTCCTCGGTTGTGAAGGGCACTTACGTAAAACCTACGTAAACTTTGTACGTACTACTGTTCTCGGTAAGAAGAACACTTATGGTTACAAATAGTCTAGTGTATATACAACTATGGGAAACCCCCACCAGTAGAACATACTATCGGCCCAGTAGAGCCACACGTTACGAAAGGAACTTACTGTTACAAACTTACTTACTGTGAACTCGCTCAACTAGTTGTTGACTCACTATTACATGCCTTTCATGTCGTTAGGTATACATGGAGCTTGCATGGGGAGGCGCGGTCGTTGTGGACAAGGATCGTGAATACTTTGATTGAACATTTTGACACTACAGACTTATTTATATTGGGCTTTTACTCAATTGGTTCCGCTAAACTTTGTTATTATACTTATGTTTTGGAACACCTTTCATATGGATTTGTTTGGTTTAAGTACAATTACTTTTACTATTCACATTGTTCTATATGATTGGTGGCTTGATCCTGGTCAGTCACGCCTCCAAGCGGTGATACTCCGCGTGTGGATTTTAGGGGTGTGACAGATTGGTATCAGAGCCATTGGTTATAGAGAACTTGGTTTTAATAAGGGAGAAACGTTTTTATTAAAACCAGGCTATAACCAGTACAGTGCTCAACGATCCACAACGACGCCTCGCTCCACGTGCAAGACTCAACATCCTAGGTAATAAGGTTTATGTTTATTGCCTACATGCTAGAATTACATAGAACTTTGCTCATGGTATGCTTAGATTACATTGTATGCTATTCGTTATTGCTTGAGAACACTTGTGTGCTTACTCTCTTCTGTCATCGCACTATTCGCGAACCTCTCTCACTATTGTTACATTTGCTATGAAGATCATGGCCGGACGTATTAACTTGACTCAAGCCCAGTTGACGGCTCTTATCAACGAACAAGTTGCTGCGGCACTTGCAGCTGCAAACGCAGGAGGTATACCCTGTAGTCGTAACTCACACTAGGATCTTTAGATCCTACACTCCTAAACCAACTCTTGTGTTTAATCTTGTACTGTTCTTATACACAGCAGGTCAGCACGCTCAGTCACCTGTTTGTACTTTCAAGAATTTCATGGACTGTCGTCCAAGCACGTTCAGTGGCACGGAGGGAGCAGTGGGACTCCTCCATTGGTTCGAAAAGCTCAAGTCGGTATTTGAGATGTGTGAATGCCCTGAGGCTCGCAGGGTGAAATACGCCACTGGTACTTTAGAAGGGATTGCGCTAACTTGGTGGAATGCGCAAGTCCAACTTTTGGGATTGGCAGCTGCTAACGCCACTCCCTGGAATGATTTCAAGGAGCTGATTAAACGGGAATACTGCACACGCGACGACATCCACAAGTTAGAAGTGGAGTTCTTTCATTTGGAGATGACTGGGTCGGAAATCGAAGCTTATACTAAAAGGTCAAACGAGCTGGCAGTTCTGTGTCCAACTATGGTGGACCCTCCTATTAGACGTATTGAGTTGTATCGCAAAGGGTTCGCACCAGAAATTCAGAGCCATGTGACATCGGCTAATCTTGACAATATCCAGGCTATTCAACGCCTTGCTCATCGCCTCACGGATCAGGCAGTGGAACAAGACAAGCTGCCTAAATGTATCAGCGCTACTGCTACCGCTACCACTTCAACTACTCTTGCTACTCCCAGTGACAACAAGAGAAAATGGGAGGGGGATTCCAGTAAAGGTTCAGCTTCAGTTCAGTCCCAAGTTCAGCAGCGAAAGACTGACAACTATCAGAGCCCTAGTCAGCAATCTTCAAGCAGTCACAGGCAGGGTGGATATCGAGGGAACCTTCCAAGGTGTAACAACTGCAACAGACACCACAGTGGCCAGTGTAACAAGGGTCGCTGTCAAAGGTGCCTCAAGATGGGTCATGAGGCCAAGGATTGTAGGAGCCAGCGGCCTGCGAACCAGAATCAGCAGCAGCAGCAAACACCGCAGAATCGGCAACAGGGCAACAAGGGATGTTTTAATTGTGGCGCTGAAGGTCACTTCAAAAGACACTGCCCTCAGTTGAACCAAAACCAGAACAACAACAACAACAACAACAACAACAACCACAACCAGGGCAATGGGAACAACAATAATGGGGGAAACAACAATGATGGGAACAACGGCGCTAGGGGTCGTGCTTTTGTGCTGGGGCAGGGTGATGCCAGGAATGATCCCAACGTAGTCATGGGTAAGTTTCTTCTTGACGACTTTTATGTTACTGTATTGTTCGATTCGGGTGCGGATACTAGTTATGTGTCTTTGAAAGTTAGCCAAATGTTAAAACGTGCACCAACTCCCTTAAACACCAAACATGTCGTAGAGTTAGCTAATGGTAAAAGTCTAGAGGCCACACACATAGTTCAGGGTTGTAATCTTATCCTCGCTGGTCAAGCTTTCTCCATCGACCTCATCCCTATAGTTCTGGGTAGTTTCGACATCGTCATTGGTATGGATTGGTTATCCAAGCAGCAAGCAGAGATCCTATGTAAAGCAAAAATCATTCGTATTCCCCGTTCTGGTAAAGAACCTCTCGAAGTTCAAGGCGACAAGAGTGGTGCTGTGGTTGGCATCATTGCTTTCCTGAAGGCTCAGAAATCTTTACGAAAGGGTCATACTGCCATTTTGGCACTAGTTACTGATGCATCAACAAAAGAGAAAAGAATAGAGGATATCCCAGTTGTACGTGATTTTTCTCAAGTATTTCCTGAAGATTTACCTGGTCTACTGCCTCATCACCAGGTCGAATTCCAGATTGAACTAGCTCCAGGAGCAGCACCTATAGCTCGCGTACCATATCGATTAGCTCCAACTGAACTGGAAGAACTGTCAAAGCAACTGCAAGAGCTCTTGGATAAGGGTTTTATTCGTCCTAGCTCTTCGCCTTGGGGAGCTCCAGTAGTATTTGTGAAGAAGAAAGACGGTACTTTCAGGATGTGCATAGATTACCGCAAACTAAACAAGGTGACAGTGAAGAACCGTTACCCTCTGCCGCGTATTGATGACTTATTCGACCAGTTGCAAGGGTCGAGCTACTACTCCAAGATTGATCTAAGGTCAGGTTACCATCAGCTGAGAGTCCGGGATGAGGACGTCTCTAAGACAGCATTCAGAACTCGCTACGGCCACTACGAGTTTCTAGTCATGCCATTCGGGCTAACGAACGCGCCTGCAGTTTTCATGGATCTTATGAACAGGGTGTGCAAACCCTATCTAGACAAGTTCATCATCGTTTTCATCGACGACATCCTGATCTACTCCAAGAGTCAGGAGGAACACGAGCAGCACTTACGTCTTATCTTGGAATTTCTTCGAAAGGAACAACTGTACGCCAAGTTTTCAAAACGCGACTTATGGCTTCGTAAAGTCCACTTCCTAGGCCATGTGGTGAACAGGGATGGGATTCATGTTGATCCATCCAAGGTAGATTCGATCAGGAACCGGCTTGCACCGCGTACACCAACGGAAATACGCCAATTCTTGGGTTTGGCGGGGTATTACAGACGATTCATTAAAGACTTCTTCAAGATCGCACAGCCGCTTACATTACTAACGCAGAAAGGTGTTACCTATCGTTGGGATAATACACAAGAAACAGCTTTTCAATACCTAAAGGATAGGCTCTGCAGCGTACCTATTCTCTCATTGCCAGAGGGCACGGATGACTTTGTGGTTTATTGCGACGCGTCGATTCAGGGTCTTGGTTGTGTATTGATGCAAAGGGATAAAGTCATCGCCTACGCTTCGCGGCAACTCAAAGTTCATGAACGGAACTACACGACACACGATTTAGAGCTGGGAGCTGTTGTTTTCACGCTCAAGATATGGCGACACTACCTGTACGGTACCAAGTGCACTATTTACACCGATCACAGGAGTCTCGAGCATATCTTCAAGCAGAAGGAATTGAACATGCGTCAACGACGATGGGTCGAGCTGCTTAATGATTACGAATGTGCCATCAAGTACCATCCAGGCAAAGCCAATGTTGTGGCTGACGCTCTCAGTCGAAAAGACACTCTACCTAGGCGTGTACGAGCTTTGCAGCTTACTATTCAGTCTAGTCTTCCTGCACAGATACGAGATGCTCAGGTAGAAGCATTGAAACCAGAAAACGTAAGGGCTGAAGCCTTACGTGGCTCAAGGCAATGATTAGAACAAAGGGAAGACGGCGCCTACTATGTAACAGGACGCATTTGGGTTCCACATTATGGCGGTTTACGAGAACTTGTTATGGATGAAGCTCACAAGTCTCGCTACTCGGTACATCCAGGTTCGGACAAAATATATCACGACCTCAGAACTACATACTGGTGGCCTAGCATGAAGGCCCACATAGCAACATACGTCGGCAAGTGTTTGACCTGTGCAAGGGTCAAGACGGAGTACCAGAAACCCTCAGGCTTACTTTAGCAACCCAAGATACCACAGTGGAAATCGGAAGAAATTTCCATGAATTTTGTTACTGGCCTGCCTAGATCCCAACGTGGGAATGATACTATTTGGGTGATCGTAGATCGACTCACGAAGTCTGATCACTTCTTGGCTATCAAAGAAATGGATAAGTTCTCTACCTTAGCAGACGTCTACTTAAAGGAAGTTGTTTCGAGGCACGGAGTGCCAACTTCTATTATTTCGGATCGGGATGCACGATTCACCTTAGAACTATGGCAAGCAATGCACAAATCTTTAGGCTCTTGGTTAGACATGACCACAGCTTACCACCCTCAGACAGATGGGCAGTCTAAGCGCACTATCCAGACTCTAGAAGACATGCTTCGGGCGTGTGTTCGATTTCGGCAACAGCTGGGAAAAACATCTCCCTCTAGTGGAGTTTTCGTACAATAACAGTTACCACACCAGCATTCAAGCCGCTCCATTCAAGGCATTGTACGGACGTAAATGCCGGTCACCTCTCTATTGGGCAGAGGTGGGGGATAGTCAAATCACAGGTCCAGAAATGGTAGTTGATGCTACTGAACGAATTGCACAGATACGACAACGCATGGCGGCAGCTTGTGACCGTCAGAAAAGTTACGCTGATAAGCGCAGGAAGCCACTCGAGTTCCAAGTTGGGGATCGAGTGCTACTTAAAGTCTCACCCTGGAAGGGTGTGGTTCGTTTTGGTAAACGGGGCAAGCTCAATCCGCGGTATGTTGGACCATTCGAAATCACTGAAAGAATAGGCAAAGTAGCCTACAGACTAAACCTACCAGCTGAACTTGGTGCAGTTCACAATGTTTTCCACGTGTCGAATCTGAAGAAGTGTCTGTCAGATGAGACCCTCATAGTTCCTTTGAAGGAACTCACTATCGACGAGCGGTTGCAGTTCGTCGAGGAACCAGTAGAAATCACGGACCGGGATGTTAAGGTCCTCAAGAACACCAGAATACCTCTTGTACGAGTTCGTTGGAACTCCCGTCGTGGCCCAGAGTACACCTGGGAACGAGAAGATCAAATGGAACTCAAGTATCCCCGGTTATTCGAAAACCGTGCAACCACTACTGAGGCTGAAGCTACTACTGCAGAATTTCGGGACGAAATTCCAAATCAACGGGGGGATGATGTAACACCCCAGGAAAACCAGTAAACGATGCAACTTACCTAGCTTCCTCAGTAACTGCATGCTAAATTTCGGGACGAAATTTCTTTCATGTTGGCGATAATGTGACAACTCGAGTTTCCGAGATTCCACTTTCGCATTTATTGCACGTTCACTGCTTGTTTAGTTGTTTAATTGCATAATTAGTTTACATTGTAACTGTATACGTTTTGGTTCAATAAAGTGTATTGTCATTGTGCATGGTTATGTGTTAAGTGTTGACAAATATATGAACTTGGTGATGAAACTGTAAATTACATTGTGATGGGTGTTTTATGTAAAAGAAGATACTTTGGAGTGAGTAGAGTAGTTAGCGAAACTTTAATCACTCTTAACCCTAATCCCCTTCACTAATCATTCACACAATCATCAGACGTACATAAGATTCCTCTACAATTCTCTCTACAATCATTTGCTTCATCATTGGCACAAGCTCTCTATCATTACTCTTGATACCTCTCTTTATCTAGAATCAATTCAAGGTAATTGTTTAATGATTGTTTGTTGTTATCAATTCTTGATTATGTGATTCATGGAAACCCTAGTTCTACATGTAATGGTTCTGTGTTTGATTGATTCTGATTATTACGAAATGTTTATGACTAGAAGTGTAATCAAATGATTGACAATGAGATGCCTGTAAGATAGAGATGTTTGAATTACTGATTTGATTACTGCAATGCAAAAGTATGAGATTAGGGTTTCATGATCGTATAAACGTAACTGTTACACTGAGTTTATGTTCGTATGATTGATGCTGATCTTTGATTTCACGTATAGTCCGAACTTTATATTGAATGGACATGGTCCGAATTTTTTGACAAGGGAAACTTGTCCGAATTTTGTATTGAGAAGGCTAATGTCCGACTTTTATTCATGCACATATGTCCGACTTTTGTTTAAGTTGTGTTGTCCGAATTTTTGACAAGGGGAGCCTTGTCCGATTTTTGTAAGTGTCAAAAGGGTCCGACTTTTGTATAAGGGAGGGGGTCCGAGTTTTAAAGGGGGGATAATGGTCCGAGATTTAAGGCTTAAAGCCTTGTCCGACCTTTTGAATACACATGGGGTCCGAACTTTTGGTTGTGATACAAGGGGGTCCGAATTTTTATAAAGGGAAACCCCTTGGTCCGAGTTTCATGTCTAGGGGACATGGTCTGTAACGCCCCAAAACTCGGGTCTAAATATTTTATTTGGACATTTTATTTGGTTGGCATAAGTAAGTAGGATTTATTAGTTAAGTGGGATATTTCACAAATAACCAAGCTATCTAACTTGGTTAGATAGTGTTGGCTATCAATTGAGAATGGAAAATAATGGGGGTTAAATAAATAAGAGAGAACATGAGGGACTAAGGTTGCCAAATATGAATCTGAATTTAATTAAAAACAAAATCTCACACACACTAGATGGGTGTGTGCGTGAGAACGATCAGGGAGAAGAAAAAAGGGGTGAAACCCTAGTTCTCAAGAAAGCTTCAAATTGACAAGGAAATTAGGCTCAAATCCGATGCATGAACTCGTTTTCTTGATGATCTAGCCCTAACAAACATGTGGTAAGTTGTATTTTATGATTTGATGATCTTGCTATGAAGTGGGTTATGGTCAATCCATGAAATTGTATGAAATTGATCATGTAGATGTGTTAGAATCACATTATAGAACATGAACTATGCAAGATTCTAAGTAATTTGATGATTTTGGATGAAACCCACTTGTGGTAGTGAAGATAATGATATGGATAATCATGCATGTTCATTTGTTGTGTAAGATTGATGTATGATGTTGTATGTAATGAGTGATGGTCAGTTAATTTGGGTATAGTATGAAAATTACATGATTCTAGTGGAATTTGATGATCTTGATATGAGTTAGTAAGAATTTGCAAAGAATGCTTGTACATAATGTTTTGTTAGTAGTACATCCGCCAAGTGTTCGATGAAATGCCTAAGAGAGCAAAATTTGTGAAATTGTATGAAAGTTATGGGTAATTATGTATAGAAGGTGCTTATGGTGTAGCCATTAGCAAAATAATAAGTTAAGTATGCTTAAGGTGGAGTCATTATGAGAATTCGGATTTGAATGTATGGTTTGGTAAAATTATGCATTAGGAACTTGTACCTTATGTCCCAATGATGTAATGCTCGCCATATACTTTATGCATTTGATTCATGGTGATTGAGAGCAAATGTGTACGAATATGTGATGCGTAGTTTATTGATAAGTGATAATGTTGGAATTATGTCGTGTACATATGTAAGATGATAATTTGATTGTGCGAATGTCGAACAATGCGGTTGTCGAATGTAGAGTTAAGAAAGCATAAGTATGTGTATATTGTGTAAGCGACTAGGCGATCATATAGTTGTATGTGTTATACGACATTATGTATGAAATTAATATGATGTCATTAATATGATCTAAGTGGTTGACAAATCATGTCGTATGCGTGTTAGTGGAAGTCAATGTAGATAAGAGTTGGAAAAATGTATGTTAATATGAATAAGTATAAATACTAACATTATTATGGCATGACGGCATGAAAGAATAGGAACCACACTAGCATGGACCAAGCATGGAAGGCCAACGGGTCAAGATGAGGCAAGGAAGCGGTTATGAACACGGATGCACAAGGTAAGTGATTTCCGTAATCACTTCGTAGTACAAGTAAGTAATAAAGTGTTGTAATGAATTAAATATGATGTTTGAGGTCAAATATGTGTTAAAGTCTTTCGTCGTAAATGATGGGTTTAAGGTTGACCAAAATGCCCATGATGGGTATTTTGGGGTAAACGAACTTAAAAGTGGTTTAGAAGCAAGTTATTCGATTAGAGTAATGTTTTGGACAAGTATGGAAGTGGGGATGATGGTTTGGTCAGTCATAGACCAATTAATGCGCGAATACCCTTAACGGGTCAAATAGTTAGAAAATAGTTAAGTCGAATATATGTAAGTTAAGGATTTCCGTAATCCGGAGGTAAGATTTTAAGTTCATATGATAGAATGTGAATTTACAAGCATGTAGGAAGAAACGGGAGGTCAAACGGGTAAACGGTTCAAAAGTTACGTGCGTTTTAGTGCGTACGGACGACGTAACGAACCTGCAGAAAACTGCAAAAACTAGAGGGCGTCGCCGACGGGTAGGGTACCCAAAGGTGGGATCCTAAAGAACATGTAGTAATATGGTACCCAAAGGTGGGATCCTA